>NW_022995376.1:27183752-27308076 GCF_004354385.1 Drosophila innubila
CCTCTTATACTCTATACTTGTTAATTTCACATACTTACTTATACCATAATCATACTTTATACTCTTGTTACTCTATACTCTCATACTTATAATTTCATACCCTTATACTCCTATACTTTTTTATACTTATACTTATACTTATACTCATATCTTGGCATCATACTCATGACCATACCTCATACCATAATTTTATACTCTTATACTTATACTTACACTTATACTCTCATACTTATACTTACACTTATACTATACTTATACTTATACTTATACTTGTACTTATACTTATAATTTTATAATTTTATACTTATACTTATACTTACACTTATACTTTATACTGAGCATTTATACCTTGGCAATTTCACTCTACACTTATACTTTATACTCTCATACTCTCATACTTCATACTTATACTTATACTTACATCATACTTACTCTTCATACCTTTTACAATTTATAATTTATACCTATACTTATACCTATAATTTTATACTTATACCTCTATAATTTACATTTATACTTATACTTATACTTATACTCTATACTTATACTCTATACTTGTTTACACTTTATACTTATAATTTATAATTTATACTTATACTTATAATTATACTCTTATACTTATAATTATACTTATACTTATACTTATACTTATACTTATACTCGAGCACTTATACTTATACTTATACCCCTTATACCCTTATAATTTACACTTATAATTTATACCTTATAATTTCTTATAGCCTTATACTTATACTAACCACTTATACTTATACCTTACATCATACTTATACCTTATAATTTATCTTCATACTCTTATACTTATACCTTTATAATTTCATACTTCTATAATTTACACCATACTCTTATACCTAATTTATACTTATACTTATACTTATACTTATATTTATACTCATACTTATACTTATACTTTTATACTTATACTTATACCTACCTTCATAATTTTTTATAATTTATACTTATACTTATACTTATATACTTTATACTTTATACTTATACTCTTACACTTATAATTTATACCTTATAATTTACTCATACTTCCTTTATACTTATACTTATAATTTCATATTTTATACTGGTACTTTATACTTATACTTATAATTTATACTTATATTTTATAATTCTTATACTTATACTTATAATTTATACTTATACTTAGCATTCTCACATACTTATACTTATACTTATACTATACTTCTTATACTCTCTATATTCTTATACTTATACTTATACTTATACTTATACCTTATACTTATACTCTATACTTATACTTATATAATTTATACTCATACTTATACTTCCTCTATACTATACATATACTCATACTCTTATACTTACCTATACTTTATACCTCTATACTTATACTCTATACCTTATAATTTATACTTACAATTTATACTCATACTTATACTTATACTCTTATACTTATACTATACTTATACTCTTATACTCTATACTTATAATTTATAATTTCATATCTCTTACTGTATACTTATAATTCTATACTATACTATACTTATACTTATACTTATACTTATACTTATACTTATACTTATACTTCTAATTTTAGAAACAACTATAATGATATCACATTTCAAATATGGGGAAACAAAACAGTAAACTCAAACCTGAAGTATTAGAAGATCTAAAACAAAATACAGAGTTCACAGGTAAGTAAATTAACACAAAAAAAAACTCTACACGAGGTAAAAGTCGAGTGACAAAAGTATATTCCATCCAAAAAATTTATGATATTCAATTTTGTGACGCACAAATAACGTTTAATATAATAATTTTAAATAAAATTTTAAATAAAATAAGTCACTAGACTTTTAGCTCTTGTAGAGGCTTTTTTGTGTGATATCAGAACATTTTAACACCCCTCAAACTTACCTTTCTAAAGATATATATCACATATCTGTAGCTTCTATAGTTTGGAAACTGCGCGGGATTTAGCGTTTTTCCGCTAAACTAGCGGGTTTTCCCAAAAGTCGTTGAACATTTCTAGATTTTCGAAGAGGAATAAATCCCCATCATTACAACAACAAACAAACGGACTTTTCATTTCATTTTGAGAAGACCACTAAAAATTTCAAATTTAATTATCTTTTGAACCAGTTGTCGGATTGGGTGATCAAGGTATCAATCGACGCGTATTTTTAATTTAAATAAAAAAATATATATTATTTTACCAACAGGCCCCGGCGGCCCCTTTGGTTGGCATCGTTTAAATATTGACCTTCCCACTTACACCCCCGTATCTCATGACCCAGGTGGGTTAGAAAAAGTTCTAGTATGTCATTTTGTAAGTTAGGACTAGACCTTTCGATCTGTATATAGCTCGATCTGATCGGACCCTCATAGCAAATTTTCCATAGTAGCTGTATATATTGCTAGTCGCATTTCGCACCCTTCGTGCTGCTTTCGTCACTAGCGCAAACTGCCGTCCGCAGTGATTGGCTTAAGATATTACGATACCTAGCTTGTTCTAAACGTCTAGTATTTCTAGAAGTCCAAGTCTAGAATTTCTGATATCTAATTTTGTGACGAACAATATCAAATTTAGTATATAAACAATTTAAAAAAAATGTTGGGCATTCGGCACATTGCGCTAAAAATTCCCGATTCCTTATACGCGCAGTTTCGTATGCCTAGATACTGTTGTCTGATTGGTAAGATTACCTGCAAAAGGAGAACCAGAAAAAACCTCTTCACGATGTAAAAAATATCTGATATATTAAAAAAAAATCTCTTCACGATGTAAAAGTCTATTGACGAAAGTCTAGATGGCCCAAAATTTCTGATATTCAATTTTGTGACAAGAAAAATACAATTGAATATATAAATGAAATAAATATTATAATTATATTTATAAATAAAAATAGTACTGCGGTACTGCGCAAAAAAGCTATTTTTGCCTAAAAGGAATTTTGACTCTTTTGCTCAATGAGCCGCATGCCAAACTATTATTATTCATAAATATAATTATAATATTTATATAATTTATATATTAAATTGTATATGTCACAAAATTGGATAGCAGAAAATTTGGGGCATCTAGACTTTCTTCAATAGACTTTTACCTAGTGAAGAGGTTTTTTTTGAATATATATGATATTTTTTTTTGTTTTTTGGACATCAGAAATTTTGAGACAAATAGACCTTCGTCCCTAGACTTTTACTTCGTGAAGAGGTTTTTTTTTGAAGATAAAATATATAAGATTTGAGAATAGATATATGATAAGTAATACCCAAATTTATTTGTTATCATCTTAGCTTATAATTTATATGAAATTTTTAATTTTGAATTAATTAAACAATCAATTAACTAATGCTTAATTTTCAACTTTCAGATGCTGAGATCCAAGAATGGTATAAAGGGTTTCTGAAAGACTGTCCAAGTGGACATTTGTCAGTAGAGGAGTTTAAAAAAATATATGGAAATTTTTTTCCATATGGCGATGCAAGTAAGGTATATTATCATATATTTCAAATACAATATAATACAATTAACACTTAAGCATATATTGTAAGCATTTAAAAAAATTAATTTTATTGCTGTTGAGGAAAACATTTATTTTAATGTATCGAAGACTTCCTCTTCTTATTTTTGTCATTAAATTTTTTAAGTTGCATACTACGCAGAAGATAATTTTTAAATTTTCTTTGCAATACTGTCTCTGCAACATTGTGAAATTCAAGCCACTAATACTATTAGGGCTTTCACTTAACAGTGGCTGCATGGCAGTGAGCACATGTGCCAGACTTTACAACAACAACTTTTACTGAAAAAATTTCCTGCCAGGGGGCTATACCCAGGCCCTTGACTACGAAAAGTCAAGCACATATGCCCATGTAAAGATTTTCGATAATTTCATCGAATGTTAGTATTTTTGGCATATTTAAGTGTGAAAGTTTTGACAACACTTGCTTGGTTGCATAAATTTTACTTTGCAAGTCGAAACAACAAAAAAATTAACAGTATTTTTATATTTTATATATCAAATGTTAATAATGGGCGCATCGAACAAAAATATATAAAAAAATATTGAAAGAAATTCCAGATTTTAACCTGCAACTTTTTTGCGTAGATCGTCAACTCTGGCATCTAGACTACCAGGACGCTGAAACATTTTCAAACCAAATTCTAAAACCGAAATAGAAATTCCTGGGCAGGACTGAAATGTAATGGGATGCTCACGATTTCAGTAATGCACATGTGCCCGCAACCATGCTGCCACTGTGAAGGGTAAGACCGTCTGTAGACGGTTTTCCGTTCTTAGATTATAAATGGAAAACTAATAAATTTTTCTTTTCTAGTTTATTTATTATGTGTTTAGAATTGATTTTCTGACGTTCTAAAATTTATATGATTATTTTCCGATGAACCGTTCTTTTACAGAATTTTGTTATCCCACAAAAAAAACCTCTGCACGAGGTAAAAGTCTAGTGACGAAAGGCTAGATGCCCCAAAATTTCTGTTATTCAATTTTGTGACGAACGATATTAAATTTAATATGGAAATTAAACAAATATTATAATCATATAAAAAAAATAACTAGGGGGATCCGCCCCGCATGCTCGACTGTCGGAGACCCCATATAGTAAAATGCATACTGTATTAGGTTGAGATATCGCATATTTTAACCAACTTCGGTAAGAATGTAAAAGACTAACTTAAATGCATATTATTTTAGTTTGGTTATGGTATCTCATAAAACAAAAATGTTTTTCATACTAAGACTTGATTTTCGCCCGATCGGTCCTATGACAGCTATATGATTTAATAGTCCGACTTAAACCAACTTCGGTCAGGATATATAACAGAGAGTTATATGCATATTCAATCAGTTTGGTTACAATATTTCATTAAACAAAAAAATTTTTCATACTAAGCCTTAATTTTCGCCCGATCGTTCCTATGACAGCTATATGATATAGTGGGCCGATTTGAATGCACTTTGGACAGTACATATAAAAGCAAGTTATATGCTTATTGTATCAGTTTGGTTTAGATATCTCAACCAACTAAACCAACTTTAATGTATATTCTGTCAGATTAAGATATTCCAAAAAATAAAAAATTTTTCGTACTAAAACGTATTTTTCGACCTATCGATCCAATCGCAGGTATATGATTTAGTGGACCAATTTGAACCCATTTTGGTCGTGATGTATAAGACTGACTTAAATGCATTATCTGCAAGATTGGCTGAGATATTTAAAAAAACAAAAAAGATTTTCGTACTAAAACGTGATTTTTGACCGATCGTTGCTATGGCAGCTTTATGATATAGTGAACCGATGTGAACCGATTTTGGTCAGGAAGTATAAGTCAAACTTAAATGCGATATCTGTCAGATTGGTTTAGATATTTAAAAAAAGAAGTTATTCGTACTAAAACGTCAGTTTCGACCGATCGAAAATGTATATATTCGGTTAACGGGTAATATTCCAAACTCCTTAGCCAAAATTTATGTATCCTCTACCAAAAAACGCGCAGTTTTACGTATTAACACATATTAAAATAATAAAAATTGTAAGAGCCGTTTTGTCAGAAATTTTATCACCTATAAATTGTTACCTAAGTACTTTAAAAAAATGTACATCTTAAAGTCCTTAAGCGACATATAGAACATACCTGTACCTTCTATGGTTTGGAAACTGTTTAATTTTAGCGGGACTTAGCGATTTCCCGCTAAGCTAGTTTTATTTTCAAAAAGTCGTAGAACAAACATTTTTAGATTTTCGAAATGGAATAAATCCATAAAAAAATCTAAGCTTTTTAGCGCTTTGATCCAAACAAACAAACAAAAAAGCAGACAGACCATTTCATTTTAAGAAGTCCACTAAAAATTTCAAATTTGATTATTTTTTGAATTGTCGGATTTGGGTAATCGAGGTATGAATCGACGGATATTTTTGATAAGAATAAAAAATTTTACCAAAAGAATCTAACTGCCCCTTTAGCTGCAATAAATTAAATTTTTTCCCTCCCACTTACACACCCTTATCTCATGAACCAGGTGAGTTAGCAAAGGTTTTAGTTTGTAAGTTAGGACTAAACCTTTCGATCGGTATATAACTCGCCCTGATCAGACAGTCGTAGCCAATTTTCCATATTAGCTGAATATATTGCTAGTCGCCTTTCGCACCTTCGTGCTGCTTTCGTCCCTAGCGATTGATCATAAAGTTAAATGATTTGAAAAATTATATGCAGTAGTTAATAATGTTCAACGACATAATTGCGGGTATGTGCTGTTTGTGAAATTTTGGAGATATGTCGTTACTCCGAGTTTTTCTACGATCAATTTTTTTTTTTTTTTTTTTCGTACTTTGCTTCACGTTGTAGTTCGCTGTGCTATCTCTTCATTTACGTATATACTTTTCAAATTTTTATGAACCTTTTCGTTTCGAGCAAATTTTTTAAAAAGCTTTGACAAGTACGGTAGTATTCTAAGTGGTATATACGATGGTGGTATTGTATGATAATTTCCAGGTTTGGTGTCATTATAATGACCGATTTCTTCAATTCTTTTGGGAAGTAGCCGAGTGTTGTAATCGCGTTGAAAAGTTTACAGATGAGGGAAATAGCACAGTTTGGAAGTTCAATGATCATTTTTTGATCAGTTTTCTTTCTTAGGTTTCAACTGTTTTTTCATGACTTGCAATTTCGTTCGGACGAAACTTAGATGGTTAAGGTTCGCCAGCACAGGATGATAGTAGAAATTAATTTTTTGCTGGAATTTAGGCTCTGCCTTTGTCGTTTCGGGCCCAGCAGCCTGATGAGATTCTTATGGGCGTTACTTGTTCTTTCGACGCGCTTAGCGTTGGGTGAGTTTTCCACAGAGGATGCTTGGTACTGGTTGGCGATAATTCTTTATGTTGCGGCGCTGGCCATCTGTTTCTTAAGATCAAGATTAATTAAAGACGATAGATTAGGAAGAAGCCTACTGGAGTACGGTGGTAAACGAAGGTTAGGATTCCAGTTTAAACCACGCAAGGCAAAAAGCACAATTGCTTTTGAACTGTTCAATTCGATCCTAGTTCATTTAATACTGCGGACACTAAATGGGTAGATCGTCAATAAAAACGGTAAAATATAAAGGCCCCAAGTGACTTTTTGAAGGTACACCAGAAGTAACGTAAGCCGAACTCGAAATGGTTGACCTAAAAAGCAAATTTTGGGTCCTACCTTTTAAGTAGGTGGAAACCCAACCTAAAAAGGCAAGAAGATACTCTATAAACAAAAAAGTTCTTCAGGCTAAGACTTAATATTGAACCGATCGGTCCTATGACAGCTATATGATATAGTGGTCCGATTTGAACCAACTTTGGTCAGGATATATAGAACCAAGTAAAGTGCATATTGTATTAGTTTGGCTAAGATTTCTCATAAAACAAAAAAGTTTTTCACAGTAAAACTTGATTTTCGCCTGATTGGTCCTATGACAGCTATATGATATAGCGGTCCGACATGAACCAAATTCGGTCAGGATGTATAAACTAAGTTAAATGCATATTATATCAATCTGATTAAAATATTTTATTAAACAAAAAAGTTTTTCATACTAAAACCAAATTTTGATCCGATCGGTCCTATGACAGCTATATGATATAGTGGTCCGATTTGAACCAACTTTGGTCAGGAAATATAAAACCAAGTAAGATGCATATTGTATTAGTTGGGTTGAGATATCTCACAAACCCAAAAAGTTTTTCTTACTAAAACGTGATTTTCGACCGATAGAAAAATGTATATATTCAGTTAACAGGTAATATCTTCCAATTTTTGTTTCATGTACCAAAAAACGCAAAATACGTACTACATTATACTCAAATTTAATAAAAACCGTTAGAGCCGTATTGTCAGAAATCGCCAAAATGGAAGCTAAAAAACTTTATTTCACCCGTAAAATGTTACCTGAGTAAATTAAAAGCTACGCCTGAAAGCCCTCTAGCACACCTTTCCAATGATATATAGAACATATCTGTAGCTTCTATGGTCTGGAAACTGCTGGTTTAAGCGCGATTTAGCGTATTCCCGCTAAACTAGCGTTTTTTTCAAAAAGTCGTAGAGCAAACACTTCTAGATTTTTGAAATGGAATAGATTCCCATTACTACATCTAAGTTTTTTTTAGCGCTTTGATGCAAACAGACAAACTGAGTTTACATTTCATTTTGAGAAGTTCACTAAAAATTTCAAATTTATCTTTTGAACCAGTTATCGGATTTGGGTGATCAAGGTATCAATCGACGCGTATTTTTATTTAGAAAAAAGTTTTACCATAAGGCCCCAACAGCCCCATTAGCTGCAATCATTGAAATTTTTCCCTTCCCACTTACACCCCCGTGACCCAGGTGCGTTAGATGAAGTATTAGTATGCCATTTTGTAAGTTAGGACTAAACCTTTTGATCAATATAAAATTCGATCTGATCGGACAGTCGTAGCAAATTTTTCAAATTAGCTGTATATATTGCTAGTCGCCTTTCGCACCCTTCGTAATGCTTTCCGTCCGCAGTGATGTCAACAATTTAAAATTAATTACAAGTTACAAAAAAATAAAAAAAAATTTCTGTGTCAAAAATAAAATTTAAGGTAACAAAAACTTAAACTAAAACAAAAACGTATAAAGCTTATTATATTTAAAATAAAGCTTTTGACCGACACCGAAAAACCGGTAGAAATAGGACGAGCTCTATAAAATTTCCATCGGTGAGCACCGACGCATTTGAAAAAATAAATTTGTTCTCAAAACACCGATGGCTTTTTATCAAAAATTTTCAGTGAAAATCGCTCGTGTGTTAATCTCTCCTCTCTCATTAAAGACCTTAAGTGATTTAATTACAACTTTAAGTTTACTAAAAGAATGTTCTGCTAATGCTGATGTTACAGGAAAAGTTAAAAATATCCTTTAAGCGATTTCCATTTTTTTTGTAATTTGATGTCAAAGAAATAAAAAAATTGTCAAAATTTTCGCTCATTGGGGAAAGTGTTTGCACTGAGCACTTCACTTGAGTGTCCATCTTAACTTAAATCTGCTGAATATTGCTTAATTGACAGCTCAAAAAGGATTTTAATTTTTTATCTAAATATTTAGGAAAAAGACATGTTCCTATGTGCTATGTTATATCGAAAAAAGTTTTTGATAGTCCATCTTAGCCCTGTTAATACTCAAATGAACAATCAAGTGTCATGATTATATTCTAGAAGCATTTAATAGAATTTACAAATTAACTAGGAAAAAAAAAAAAAATGTTTATACCCGTTACTTAAAAAATAAGTAAAAGGGTATATTGTGTTCGTTGGAATGTATGTAACAGGGAGAAGGAGGCATCTCCGAGCCCATAAAGTATATATATTCTTGATCAGCATCAATAGTCGAGTCGATATAGCCGATATAGTCGATAGTGTGTCCTTCCGTCTGTCCGTCCGTCCGTCAGTATGAACAAAAGGATCTCAGAGACTATAAGAGATAGAGATACCAAACTCTCACTTACACCCACAGTTTTTAAGATAATACATTTTTTGTGATAATTAACGTTATATATTAGTATTATCTATTATCCCACTAAATCGCATCAAGATCGGACAAGTAGATCGGACGTTATGGCGAATAAAAGTTTTCAGAGAAAAACAAGTATTTTCTTTAAAGTACTTTTATATATATTGAAGTAAGTAACGGGTATCCTAGTTTTTAGACCCCGTACTTAAAAAAAGTACAGGGGTCTATTGGGTTTGTTAACTATAATATTAAGAATAAAAGTCATTTCGGCGCCCCTTATATCTTAGAGCTCGGGGCTTGTAGTACATTCATTTCTAAGTAAATGCCGTAGAATTTTGTTTCTTCACTTGTTGACTTTTTATCCCAGCGATGTTTAAAAAAAGCACTAAAATTAGGCTATTTTTTTACTTTGATGGAATAGAACAAAAATTGGACTCATTTGGACTCGATCCCACTACCACAGGAGTCTTTGTTAATCAACTCTTTAACAAAATAACCCCGGTCTATCATGCATCTGGGTGCGCCTAAGCACACTTTTAGTATAAAAGCTGAAACAACCTCGCAATTTACTGGTGTGAGAAGAAAAGCGCAGTGCAATTTCATACGTTTTCGCTATGCCAGGCGTCATACAAGATTTATTAAAAAAACAAAATTTTTTTTTTTAAATAAGCGTAATAAAACTTTTTTATATATTAAACAATGCTGTTTAAAGAATAAAAAAGATTGAAATTTATATTTCAAACAAAAAATAAATAATTTTTTTTTTAATTTTACATGTGAAATATGCACTGAAAATATTTTTCAACTTTGGCCAACAACCCTGAGTCGCCCTGTGGGCCGAACACCCTGTGTAAACATTCATTTTAAAGCTTATGAAGTTTTCTATCAAATGCTTTTTTTTTTTGAAAATATCTTCACTGATTCAAAAGATATGATTTTGGCAACGCAAAAGGGGGGTCTGCCCCACCGTGCGGCGCTGGTAAGAGGTCATGATTCACAGAGACAAAGGCTTTACTGAAGTCAGTGTATATGATACACTGCGCGTCATCAGGTTAGCGCCCCCCTTACACTCACACTCAAAGTTAAATATTATCTGAACCATTTAACCACTGGTATGTTATATTTGAATAGTTTTTAAGTAAAATTAGTAATGCGTGGTCCCGCCTTTGTTTGCAATTACTTCAAAAATTCGATTGGGTATTGAATTGTAAAGTTGTTCAATGTAATTTAATGATATCGTGGTCCAAGCGTGTTTGATGCCTTCGATTAACTCGGTTTTATTACTATATTGTTTTCCGGACTCGTACACTTTTCTGGCCAACCATCCCCAGACGTTCTCGATAATATTGAGGTCGGGGGAGTATGGTGGTCAATCGAGGAGATCAACTTTTTGGTCCTGAATCCATGATTTCACAGATCGGGCAGTGTGGATTGGAGCATTATCATGTTGGAAATGCCACTGTAGATTATGGAACACATTTTGAAAATGCGTTTTTAGAACGCTGTTATAGTTCTGCGCGTTCATGCGCGATGTTAAAAACTGCAGCTCGCAGGTGCCAAAGTACGATATGGCTCCCCACACCATTACTCCACCCACCCGGCTGTGCAAGCGGTCCAAGTGATGCTCCTCTTTGCGTAGGTCATGAAAATAATAGTTATATCCATCGGGACCTTCCAAATTGAATATCTTTTCATCAGAAAAGACGTGTTGCCACTGGGTAGACCAAGTCATGTGAGCGCGAGCAAAATTTAGGCTCATTTTTTTATTGAAGCATATTAAGTGGTGGTTTTTTTTTTTAATTTTAGTCGTTGTAGGTGTGCTGCTTTCTTATTAACTCGTTGCACCTTTGATAAGCTTGCCTTAACACCCGTTTTTTCCTTGATCTCCGTAGAAGAGTCGTGGGAATTTGAAGCTTGTCTCAGTATTGCTCTCCTGTCTGCTTGGGAAACCACTTGATTGTTGCCGCCTTTGACGTTTTTTCCATAGTTTTCCTTATTTTTAAGAAAATTGGCAATAGTTTTTCTGTGTCTTCCTGTTTTTTCAGCAATTTTATGAAAGGATAAACCCAGAATCATAGTATGCTTTAATTTTTGATTTTTCTTCCAAAGATAAAACAGTTTAAAAACAAAATAATAACTACGAAGTTGAGTGCAATAGGAATGAAGAAAAATGCAAAAACAAATGAGTGGAAGGGGTGCTTTTCCCCGAAAATGCAAATATTATCAGGGAGGTAAATTCATGCAAATTGGTCGTAGTGAACCGACCTTGGGTAAAGCTTGTCATTCGAAATATCAGACTTACTACCTTTTTTGTAAAAGGGAATGATATGAGATTCTTTTCAAAGATACATATGGAAAGATTGAAGATTCAAGGGATAGATTAAATAACTTATGCAACGGTGCAGTTGATAAAGAACAACACTTTTTAAGGAGACAAGGAATGTTGGCAGGCCCGTGAGAGAAAAAAGATTTTAAAGAACTAATAGATGAGACAGATGAGATGATAGATGAGATGGTCTTTACTGAAACCTGGTAAAAAACGGATATTCTTGACTCGGTAGTATTTCCTGTAAAGTACACTACATACATATATGGTTGATCGTCCGTTTCGAAAAGGCGGTGGAGCTCTAATTGCTGTAGACTGCAGCCTCTCTTCTGAACATTCTCCTCTATTTAATAACATTGAATTTATTTTCATAAAAATATGCTTTCGTGGCATATTTTTATATATTTTTATAACGATAATTTCATAGTTCTTGGTGATTTTAACCTGCCAAAGATAAATTGGTCCTTTAATGAGCTGTCAAATTCCCTTATCCCATTGACTCAAGATGGATTTATTGGCGGTTTACTTGACATATCTTTCTTTCAAATCAATCATGTCAAAAACTCTTTAAGCCGGCAGCTTGACTTATGTTTTGTTTGTGATCCGGCTAGTGTAGTCCTGTCAAGAGCAGAACAACTCATAAATCCCGAAGATGTTTATCATCTACTATCACCAGTATCGAACTCTCTAGATAAGCCATCTGTTCGAGCTCGGTAGTTTCGTTAGGATGGATTTTCGAAACTGAATGTGCTTTTTAGCCAAATTGACTGGTCCAAATTTTATGTGTGTACTGATATAAGCATGGCTACTAAATTATTTTATGATAATTTAAGCTCATGTTTGCATCCCAATAGTTTATCCGACTCGGTCTAATAAACCTCCTTGGTTTTCTACACAGCTCTCACCTAAAGGACCTGAAGTCCAGTCTATATATAGACTCCATCATATAACTTCTACTGCTAACTCCTTGACCCACTTAAAAACTTTGTTATTAACACATTAAGCGAACAATTATTTTAGATTCATTTATTTATACTTTATTTATTTTATTTTTGTTTATTTTATTTTATTTTAACCTGTATTGTAATCTTTCGCTTTTAAATTTTTTGTCCGAAATTATCTAATATCTTATTTTTTTTTATCGCGTTCTATCATATTTGCATGCCCGTTTTTTAATTTCTTTTCTCTCTCATCTCATTTCTGTCCGCCGCAAACGTGTCGTCCGTTATGCGACTGCGCCCCTCGGTCGGTTGGTAGTTCTCGTAGCAAAGCGAGTTTAAAAGAGCAAAGTTCGGAATACAATTGGGAATGCACACATCTAAGAGTGCATCCGATAGGAAGAATTAAGGGCATTGAACCTCTTTTGAAAGTGAAAGCCCGAAAATTTCCGTAAAGTCTTGCCAAGCTTGCAGAAACGTATACAAGATTGCATAAACATGACGTCGCACACTGGGGCCGCAAAAAGTAATACATGCATTCGATAGAGAAATCTTCAAATATTCAAATTCAAAAGAGTTTTAGATTTGGCTAAAATTGTGCGTGTGAAATTTACCAATTTTCCAGTGTGCTACCAAATGTGCAAAATTTACTAAAAAATGTAAAGGTTAAAACTGAATTATAGTGCAAAAACTAGTGCAGCGTCGCAATGAAATAGTGGTACAAGAGGAAGAGTGCAGTGCAATTGCATCCGATTTCGCTTTGTCTGGCCTTATACGAGATAAAAGTTAACAATGTTGTTTAAAAGATGAAAGCTTATATTTTGGAACCAAATATTTATTTGTTGAATATTTTCCAGGTACAATATGCACAGCAAATATTTGTCATCTTTGACCAACTAACCTGAATCAAAGCTTAAGAAGCTTTTTATTTTATGATCTTTTGAAAATATCTTCACTAGTTGCAACGCAAATTGAGATATCGCACTACTGTGCGCCGCTTGAATTAGCTTCGGATAAAGAAAATAATCTTGGTATCTGATCACTTTACTCAAAATATGGAAGACTTTTAAAATACGTGAAATGACCTTTAACAATCGCTCAAACGAATCGCACAAATCGAATGAAGAAAGTATTTTATTGAGATATAACATTTTCGGGCGTGGTAAAGTTTTAAATCATTTTTGATCTGCTTGCAAGTTATAAAGGAACCTAAATACATACCAAGATTGGCGTCTCTAGCTCCTATACTTTCTCAGATCTACTTAAGTGCTCATACAGACGGACGGCTAGAAGGACATAGCCATATCGACTTGGCTGTTAATGCTGATCAAGAATATATACACTTTATGGGGTCTGCCATGCCTTCTTCCGCCTGTTCCGCACACTTCTTTATAATAAACTAAAAAATTAGTTTCATATTTACGTAGCGAAATATTTTAATTATATTTTATATTTAGTTTGCAGAGCACGTGTTTAGAACTTTCGATGCTAACGGCGATGGGACTATAGATTTCCGAGAGTTCTTATGCGCCCTAAGTGTTACGTCGCGCGGAAAACTGGAACAAAAATTGAAATGGGCTTTTTCAATGTACGATTTAGATGGAAACGGATACATATCCAGGCAAGAAATGCTTGAAATTGTTACGGTAAGCTATCTTGTATGTTATGCGATTTCAGTCCTTTTTTTTTGTTGAATTTCATATTTCAGCTATTTATTTTTTTCTGCATCTTGTAGAAATTCAATGATTAGTGTTATACTTATGAATCAACGCGAAAAATACCAAAGCCGACAATGAAGACCCCTAGGCTCATTTTTTTAAAACAAATTTTCAGTAACTTTATTGTGCATTAAGGAGGATGACCGGGACAAAATAATTGCATAATAATTCTTGCAAATAAACAACTAGCCTTTTCAAATTTTTCATTTAACACAATGCTCGGCTATTCAATTTTTGACGTACAATATTTGTTGTCATAATTTAAATTCCTAAAAAAAAGTGCGACAATAGTCACCCATAAACAACATTTCTCACTGCGGGCGGCTGTTTGCGCTGGTAACGAAAGCAGCACGAAGGGTGCGAAAGGCCACTAGTAATATATACAGCTAATATGGAAAATTTACTACGACTGTCTGATCAGATCGCTATATACCGATGGAAAGGTTTAGTCCTAACTAACAAAATGGCATATTGAAACTTTTGCTAACTCACCTGGTTCATGAGATAGGGGTGGTGGGAGGGTAAAAGTTTCAATGATTGCAGCTAATTGTGGCGTTGGGGCAAAAATACGCGTCGATTGATACCTCGATCACACGAATCCGACAACTAGTTCAAAAGATTCTTAAATTTAAAATTTTTAGTGGATTCTCAAAATGAAATGAAAAGTTTGTTTGTTTGTTTGGATCAAATCGCTAAAAAAAAAGCTCAGGTTGGATGATGGAGATTTATTACTCTTCGATAATTTGAAAGTTAATTTTTGACCGATCGTTACTATTACAGCTATGTGGGATAATGTACCGATTTAAACTAAATTCGTTAAGGATCTATAACACATTACCAGTTTCGTAACCTGCGGGATTGGTTGATATGTCTCAAAAAACAACAGCACTTGCTATACGAAAGGCCTGTCACCAGCAAAATAAAAGCCCCTGTCAGGAATTTGCTAATTATTTCTTGTTTTTGTGGAACATGACTAAAACAATGTGACCAAGCACCTAATATTAAAAACATATTTACCTAAAACTTGCATAGATTTGACCATGCACCAAAAACGTATATGGTCACTCTGAAAAGTTAACTTTGCTTGTAAACAGCGCCAATTTTGAAAGATCAACTAAAATTAAAAAAAAAAACAAATGAACTGTGAGGATGAAGTGATTGTGTTGGTGGCACCAATTACACTTTACCATGGCACCAGCTTTCACCACTTTTCCATGCACTTTTCACAGATATGTTTTGAAAATGATTCTTATTTGTGATTCGCCAAAGACATGGCCATGCCTCCACTGTTTTCATAAAAGCTATCTTTCCTCGTGCCGAAAATACAAATCGCGTTGTTTTTTTTTTTCCGCACAGCAACCATGTTTGACATTTGAGTTCATTAGGAATAAATGCAAAGTATATTGTCCTGATACAATCATCAGCTGTTTTCTCAGTCCACACATGCTTTTGATATGCCAATTATCGATATAAATCTGTGGATTTCGTTCAAGTTGCTGGATACACACGAAACGAAAACGAAAAATTCCTGCCAAAGTTTTATTTATATGAAGTTTGACAAAAATTTTATTTTCGGGCCTGCTGTAGTCAGGCCTTAATTCCCCGTATTTTTTGAACACGTTAGTATACCGATCAAAAGGTATAGACCAGGGACCATAACTGTTATAAGGAATATCCAAAAAATCACTTTTGATGGTTATTTTAAGACTTTTATTTTATAAATACAAATTAATAGTTACTTTTATTGAAAAAATAAAAATTAAAATTAATTATTATTTTTGATTTTTATTTTTTTAGTCTTTTGTAAGTCTTTCAAGTCTTTATTGATGAACAAAATAAAAGTCTGTAAGGACTTTGATTTCTGATTCTAAAATTTTAAAAGTCTCAAAAGACTTTTATTTTTGAGGAATAAAGTAAAAGTCTTTAAAGACTTTTGTCATATGAAAACTTTTGAATAAAAGTCTTTGTGAATATCTCCGCTTATAATCAAGACAAAAATTTCAAAATTACACACTTGGTTCTCTTTTATCTACACCAACCATGGAAAAAATATTCCAAATTACATTGTAAAATAATGTAATAAAGTAGTTGGAAAAACAGAAAAATATTTTTTGAATCCAAAAAATAATAATAATATTATATTTGAACTAACGTTTACAAATTCCCTAGATTGAACTTATCCCCCTGTGCTATTACTCCCATATTTAATTACATATTGTTATTCATAACGAAAAATTAAAAATTTCTTAAAAATTAGGCATTTGAATTTTAATGCCCTTAAAGGTATAGCTCTCAATCAATTGAGAATTGATCCCGGTGTGCGGTGAAAAAGAGCGTAGTTAGTTAGTAGAGGATAAAGGTTCATAGAATGTCGACGGTTTTACTGGTGTTGTAATTTTGAAAGTTTTATCTTGAGTAAAAGCAAAGATATTGACAAAGACTTTTATTCAAAAGTTTTCAAATCGTAAAAGTCTTTTAAGACTTTTATTTTATTTATCAAAATAAAAAAAAATATTCGTATCATCCAACTTTTGCTCAATAACAAGACTAAGCTGTTCTCTCCCAAATGCACGATTTCTTCTTCTGTTTGATTCTTATTGTCATCTGCGTTTTCTTCTTCTTTTATAGCCGTAATCCTATCCAAGGCATGCTGATCAATGCTCAAACCACATACGGTCATAAAATTTCTTTTGCTAAGTTTAGCATAACATTTTATGATCCGGATGCTTTGTGAACGCATTTCATTGTTTTTGTCAAACGTCTCAGTAATGCTGCCAATGACGCCCGACACACAAGTGCTGCCAGTTGCCTTAGCGCTGACTATAACTCCAGTGTTGAAAATATTACTAGCGTTGCCACTAGAGCCTGTGCTGCCACCAACTCCAGTGTTGAAAATATCACCAGCACTGCCACTAGGTCCTGTGCTGCCACTAAGGCCAGTGTTGCCAGCAGATAACACGTTGTTTTCTGCCATGATGCCACCACTTACCACATTGTCGACTTGAGCATTTCCACTTATGCCCATGCGGTCGAATTCGGCATCATTGTTGATAATCTGTATGCGTTCTTCATTCATGTTTTGCGAGGCATTCTTATTTGCATTAATTTCTGCACGCAACTGTCTCACCATTTGAAGTAATTAAGTCTGTCATCAACACAATCAATTTCAGCTTCCTGACGATCCACAACAATGCCAAATGTGTTAGGAACATTATTTTGTCGCTCCTCTGCATTTTCCGCTTCGGACGAAAATTCTCGGTCTGCTTGAGCGTCGCTTTGCAATTCAGGTATACTTCTACGACGATCGGGCGCAATTTGACACGCCACCAGTTCCGCCTTGCTTCCTTTTGTCGGTAATCCCAAGAACGTCATCCACTTTTTTAATTGTGGCAGGTTATATTGCGATATTTCAATATCACTCATTTTTATAGAGTTGATCCCACTTCTGAATTTGTAGAGGCCCGACAGTTCATTAATTAAACGCTGGACACAACCGTTCGATTCATGTGCACGTCCAAAAATGACGCCACGCCATTTATTAATTATCATCGATTAATCGATCATCAGTTCTTACGATAGCTAAAATCGAATAAAGCTATCACCTGAACAAGAGGATCCCACTGTCAAGATGACCATCACTAGCTTGTACTCAGCCTACTACAGGTTTAACCTCTTCTTGCATAGCTGCATTAATTGAGCGTCGTTTAAAATATGATTCGTTAAAATCTATGAAGAGATGGCAAAATTATTAGCATATAAACAAACAAACAAACAAATTTTAAGTAAAGGTTGATTTTCGACAGATCGATCATATGGCAGCTTTATGTTACAGTGGGCTATTCAAATTTTTCTCGAATTTTTTAATAAAAAAATCTATAAAAAAAACTTTAAAAAATCATAATTTTCTTATTTAAAAAAGTGATAGCTCTAAAACTACTGGTTTAAGCTGTGTATTGATAAATTACAGATATATTCATTAGCTTTCAGGAAAAGTAAAGCTTAGATAAATAGATGGATATAAAGATGGATTCTTTATTGACTATTTTTAGCATATGGCTTAAAATGTTTAACAATTTTTAATTTAGAATCAAATTAGGGCATGGCTTATTGCCGTCTGCCACAGTTGTGAACTTAAAAATTTATGTTTGTTAAAATTCGCTTATAATTAATTTTTTATATCTAAGTACATTTTTCATATATACTGCTAGGTTCTCCCATCCCTTATTTCCATTTAATGTCTCTAGAGTCTAGAACCTCCTCATCTCCTAGAGTTACTTTATTAAAGTGTCTACATCTGATATTATTGTAAATTGGACATTTTCCATTAATGTGGCATCATTAAAGTATCTTTGTATCATTCTCAGTCTCATTTGGGTTAGTAGATTGACCATTTGATTGTCCCATTCCGAATCTGTTAATATTTCACCTGTCCAAGTAATGTCACAGCTTTGCATTTTTTTGTTTAGCTCATTACTCCAAAATATATTCCTTTAACACCTTTTTTTAGATAGTATATAAGGAAGTCTTCGTGTGTTGTAATGAAAAAGGACTCTACGGAAATAGTTTAATTGCACATTATAAGTGTAAATACTGCCATCTTCTGCTCCTGTTTTGATTGACAAAGCGTAGTTCGGTTGAGCAATCTTTTTAAGAAAAATCTTTGCAGCTGCCTTCTTCAAAACAGCTAAATCCCCATAATTGGGCACCATATGCTTCGATCGCTCTACAAGCTGCTAGATACAGTCTCCATTTTGATTTGACTGAAATATCCTGACGATACGTTGGCTAACGTGTTTCTTTAAAGACAGTGGAGGAGTTAAGACTACGTCATGTAAATCGTCTATATATAGTACAAATAAAAGGGGAGACAACAGACAGCTTTGCTTAACGCCAGTCAAGGTTGGAAACGATTCGGAGATCTCTTGCCCCGTCCACACTGCAGACGTGGTATCTTTATACATTGCTTCTATTAAACGTACAATCTTTCCTTATATACCTAATATATGAAGCTTGTACACTAACAGGTCCCTTGGGACCTTTTAGTTATATAATACTGTTTTTACACAACTCATCGGCAGAGCTACCCTCGAGCATTTTGCTGTAGACCTTAGCCAACTCGTTCAACAAATTATCGGGTGCATTTTTAAAAAAGCTCGTAGGGTATTCCATCATCGCCGGGTGCTTTCTTATTTTTTGTTCGTTTTAGCATTCGTTGTATTTCTTTGAGTGTCACTGGTTTATCCAAATCCTCGTCCCAATTGGGCGCTGCATAGTGTATATGCGGGGCTATCCTCAATGGGTTAAGTAGCGTCTGGATGTATTGCTTAAGTTCGTAATGCGATATCTTTGTTCCCAGCTTTGTTTCTTGGTTTCGTATATACTTGGCCAATTTCCACCATTCCTTAGAGTTGTTAGTTTTGTTGATAAGGTTTGTCAATTTTCTTTGGTATGTAATTTTTTTGAATTGACATAAGTGCTTGTACTTTGTTTTATTTTTCAAGTATGCAACCTTAATGGACAGTTACGTTTGTCTGTCTAAATTTCTTTGAAGCAGAAAACGTCCGGTCTCTCTCTTTTGCACTCATAGTCAAATCCTTTAAATATTTAAAAAAATTCTGGATGCATGCATTTGCTTTTTAGGCCATGGATATTAAAGGCCACTATTCGTAATTTAACTACCGTACTATCTGCTTTCTAATTATACTGTTCATCTACCCCATCTATCTCAGTTATTAGTTTTTTGGTGCTGCTTCATTACATTCAGGTTTTGATAACTTACATCTATCTTAATTGCTAGCGCTCCATACACTTCTTTGCCCCCTTTAAGGCGATCGTTGTTGTCGAAATGGAGCAATCGCTTTGCTAATCATATCTCGTCATTGCGTACGAAAATGTTATGGGGCTGACTTACATTAGTAATTATTCTATTTGCCTGTAGGAGCATTTTCTTGTGCTGTTGTTTTGGTTCGCTGAGGTCCTTTTCTATGAAGATATGCGTTCCTGCCAGCCTGTTCGCACTCTGGAAGACACTTGCAGCCATGTCCTTAATTTCCAATGAGGCGATGACGGTCATTTTTCCATTTCGGTCGTTCAGTTTTCGCGCTTCTGCTACGGTGATATCTGACAGTTTACTTTGCTCCCGGCACAATTTGGTGACGGCTGCTCTGGGTGAATCGCACTTCGGTAGACCTTTTACGACCATATTCTCTTCCTTGGATGTGTCAACTAATCTCCTCAGCTCCCGCCTTTCCATTTCTCGATCTGTTACCTCCGTCTCTCGCTCTGCTTTAAGTTGCCAAACTCAAGGGATAATTAAAGGTTGGCTTCCATAAGTGTTTCGACTTTTGATAAAAGCTCGCTCTTCAGATTAGATATGTCGTCTTTTGTCGCCATCTTGGCTGACATTGCTGATATCGAATCATTGAAGCATGTCCTGGACTATCGAATGGCGTGCATCAGATCAGTAAAGGAAGGGCTGTGTGGGTCTGACTGTAAATCGGCACGCCTGCGCTTCTCTTGGTGTGTTCGAAAGAAATTGTCGGGATTAGCTAAGCCAGATGCTGACGCTGAAGCTTTTGCATGTGATCTAGGCAGAGGCATGACTCCTTGTATATTTATTTTTATTTATTGCTTTGTTTTTTATTTCCGTTATTATTTTATTTATATAATATATATATTTTTTATTTTTTGTTTATTTGTATAATTATTATAATTATTTTTTTATTTATTTATATATTTTTTCCCCCTATTTTAATTATATTATATATATATATATTATATATATATCAGGGGTGCTTAAAGCTGCCTTATGGATGTGCCCGCACTAATACAAATAAAATAAAACGCACACATGTAACTTAAATTTTTTTGTTTCAATGTGTACTTTGGAAAAATATCATCACAACATGATATATGATAGCAAATTTTCCATATATATTGTAAGTCGCCATTTGCATTTTTCGTGCTGCTTGCATCACTAACGCAAACTGCCGTCCGCATTGAGACTTGAATTTTTATTCTTAAAATAACGTTTTGGGCTGTGCCGAAATTAAACTATTTTTAGACATCCGTACTTAAAAAAAGTACAGGGGTCTATTGGGTTTGTTTTACCGAATATGTGTGTAACAGGCAGAAGGACGCGTGGCAGGCCCCATAAAGTATATATTTTCTTGATCAGCATCAATGGCCCAGTCGATATAGCCATGCCCGTCTGTCTTTCCGTCTGTATGAGCGCCTAGATCTCAGAGACTATAAGAGCTAGAGACACCAAAGTTGGTATGTAGGTTCCTCTATATTGCAAGCAGTTTGTTTCAAAATTCGGCCACGCCCCCTTTATCGCCTACAAATCGAAAAAATAAATTTCATATCCAAATTATAAGAGCAATTTAAAAGCTAGTGACACCAAATTTGGTATGTAGATTCGTCTATATTGCAGGCAGATTAAGTTTGTTTCTTTTTTGCATCGGACCACTATATCATATAGCTGTCATAGGACCGATCTGGCGAAAATCGAGTATGAAAAACTTTTTTGTTTTATAAGATATCGTTACCAAAATTATAGAATATATATAAAACTTGGCTTTATATCCTGTCCAAAGTTCGTTCAAATCGGACCACTGTATCATATAGCCGTCATAGGACCGATCGGGCGAAAAATAAGTCTTAGTATAAAAAACTTTTTTGTTTAATAAAATATCGTAACCAAACTGATGGAATATGCATTAAACCTTGTTTTATATATCCTGTCAAAAGTTGGTCCAAATCGGACCATTATATCATATAGCTGTCATATGACCGATCGGGCGAAAATCAAGTCTTAGTATGAAAATCTTTTATGTTTTATGAGACATCGTAACCAATCTGATAGAATATAATTTAAGTTAACTAAATATTTTTTAATTTTTTCCATTATTATTTTTACCATAGTAAGTACGGGGTCTCCGACAGTCATGTATGCTCGACTGTAGCACCGGCCCACTAGTTCTGTTTATATTAAGATGTGGTCTTCTAATAATCATTTGACTTAACCTTAACACTTTAAATTTTAAAATGTTTTATCAATAATAAAAAAAATATTAAAAAATTTATTTTTCAGGCAATATATAAAATGGTTGGATCGGTTATGAAAATGCCAGAAGATGAAAGCACCCCTGAAAAAAGAACAGATAAAATTTTTCGACAAATGGATAGAAACAAAGATGGAAAATTGAGCTTGGACGAATTTATTGAAGGTGCAAAAAGTGATCCTTCTATAGTGCGGCTTTTACAGTGTGATCCACAGGCACATTAGCTTAAAAGTAAATAAAAACAAGCAATAAACATTAAAACGTGAATTCAATGAAGATTGTTTTGCATAATTAATATACTTTAAGCCAATAAAAATGGTAAAACGGAATAATATTTTTATTTTACTATTCTAAAGAAGTATATTGAGGGTAAGAAAATTAAATAAAAGAAAATAAAATATAACTTCACAGAATCAAATTACTAATAGTGGGAAATGCTCGGTTGTTATCACGTTTTGACAGAGCAGGTGGGGTTATTCCTATAGATGTCGTGTGTGTGTTTTTTGTATAAGGTATATATGTATATTAGAGTGGGTCAATTTTTTTTTCGTGACAAAGCGGTTATGAAAATCGTAATCTACGACGAATACTAAGAAAAATTGCTCAAAAAACCGTGGGTCTAAAATTAATATCGAGATTTAACTTTTTACGAAGAAGTTATTCGTGTTTTTTCAGGGACAGTGTTATGTTCGTGTTTTATCGTTTGTGCCAGCTCGATGTTTATTGTTATTTGTATTTCCTTAATTATCGGCGCTGTCGATATATTTTGTTATTTATTTAAATAGGCGGCTATCGATAGGTGATATTGTCAAATGCGGCGAGTAGTCTGTGGGGGGAGTGGCAACTCCAGATGTTTTGCTAGACAGAGATAGGTAGCAACTCCAAAGCGAGACAGCACATATGCGCTTCCCCTTCATGCCCCTCGATGCAATTGAGTCAAATTGGACTCAAACTGCAGCAACGGTGGGATGAATAGGATAAAAAGGGAATTGGCAAATTTTCATCAAACCACGTTGCTGCAGAACATGCGGACGTGAGTTGGAGATTGACAGCGGTCAGGAGCGGTTGCCATTGGGCAGACCCACATTTTATTTTTTGAAACGTTGTCGCGCTTTGTGCCACTCCAGCACACGTGTGCCTCGCCAGAAGTTGTGCGGATACTTGTGCCCACCTTTGTGTTTTTGTAACCAAGTCGTGTCCGACAAGAGCTATCCGCTTAGAGAAGAGTGCTGTGCCGTCAGTTGTGTCTTGTGCCGCATTGGACATCATTATATCCACTGACAGCGATAACAACAGACGCACCAAGGCCAGTGGAATCATATATCCCGCAACAGAGGGCGTCAGTTGGCATCGTCGTGGGAAAACTCTGGAGTCGTTCATTGGGATCCATTCGTCCAAGAGAGTCGCAGCCCGTTGTGACATTGTACGAGTGAGTCAGAACCAATTGCCAGCCACGAGTATGGCCAAATTCTAAGTTGAAGAGCTGCAAAATAAAAAACGTTCGCTTGTCTCCCTTTGTACCGCCCAAAATAAGTTCGACGCCGCTGTCTTGAATAAACATTAATATTTATTGGAAATATAAATGGAATGTCGTACATAACAAAAAAGTCGAACAAAATTATAAATTAATACTTATATAAAATTAAATAATAATATAATTAAATTAAATAAATAATAAAATTAATGTAAAGTAAAAATAATAAAAATTTAAAGTAAAATATAAATATTAAAGTAAAATTAAAATTGAAAGTAAAGTAAAGTAAATAAAAATAAAACCTGTAAAAAAAATAAGACAACAGTGTAGGAACAACACGAAACTATAACGATCTAGAAAAACCAAACAAAATACAATTAATATTGCATATTTACATATATATATACATGCCCATAAACAAATATCGCCCCTTTACCTATCCAGAGAGCTCTTTAGGTAGGCAAGGTAGTCATTAAGCGATACATATTTACATTTACAGATAATCACACACTAATCACAATACCAACTCACCAGCATGAATACAAATATATATACAAACAATTCCCGCGGCGTCTCCGCATCGTTGTCTTGCCAGCTTACCTATGGCAAGTTTGTTGCGTTTGCGATATCGATGTGTTCCTAGCCTGTTTTGTTTGTTTCTTCCTTGTTGCATTGTTGCCGAATTGTTTAATTGTTTGATACACACATACCTGTAAATAGAAGTTAAGATACGATGTTAATTTTGGAGAAAAATCACGGAAGAATAAGATAATACTTACCTGATGATAAAAATGTCCGTCTAATTATTGCTGTAGGGGGAAGGAGAAACACGATGGCCAACACAGGATGAAGTAGGTCCATTCGGGGGCCAACATAAGGGAGATGACGTTGAGGTGGTCATCTCAGGCAGGGCGGGTACGCCTGGGTCCGGAACCGGGATCCTGTTTGGACGAGAGGTGGATCAGTGTTAGGTTTTGTGAATGTTTGTTTGTTTACTTACCGTTTTGTTGTTGATTGCAGGTTTTGTTGTTTATGTTGTGGATTTCCGTCGTCTTTTGTTGGTCGCTCACCTAGGTATCGATAGTTAATATCGGCAATGCGGCGAGTAGTCTGTGGGGGGAGTGGCAACTCCAAATGTTTTGCTAGACAAAGACAGTCAGGAACTCCAAAGCGAGACAGCACATATGTGCTACCCCTTCGATGCAATTGAGTGAAATTGGACTCAAACTGCAGCAACGGTGGGATGAATAGGATGAAAAAGGGAATTGGAAATTTTTCATCGAACCACGTTGCTGCAGAATATGCGGTTAGGGAGTTCGATTTTAACAGCGGTCAGCGAAGGTTGCTTCAAAATTTTGTCGGGAGTCGTCAAGTTTTCCTGCACGTTGAGCAGCGTTAGATTTGATTCTACGCTCCAGTGCCATTAAAAACTGTTCCCGCGACCGATCGAATAAGTCTAATCCTTCGTGTGGTGATCTGAATAATCGCTGTGTCACCATCGGTGAGCTGTGCTCCGTACCGCCTGCGTTGCAGAATCTGCCGACAGCGACGACCCTCCCAGCGTGTGAGGGACGATAGAGGCCACTTTCGGAGTAGTCAAGGTTGAGGGCGCAGACAGCAGAAGGCTCATCCAGGCAGATCCGAGTGAGTCCATTCCGATTGCTCCGCCACATGTTTGGCAAACTTTTACGTTGTGAAGAGCTGCAAGAAACAATCATTTTTCTGTCCCTGTGCCGCCCAAGAAATACAATTTCACTGTTGATTTAAAAAAATGTATTAATATTTATTATTATAAAAAAAAAAAAGAATTGAATGTGATACAAAAAAAAAACAAGAAAATCGAACAAAAAAACAAAATTATAAATTATAACGTATTTAAAATTAAAATAAAACTAAGTTGAATTAACTATACAATAATTTGAAATTAAAACTTAAATTAAATAAAATTAAAATTTAAAGTAAAGTAAAAATAATAGAGTAAAGTAAAGTAAATAAAATTAAAACCTGTAAAAAAAAATAAGACACAACAGTGTAGGAACAACACGAAACTATAACGATCTAGAAACACCCAACGAAATACAATTAATATTGTATATTTACATATATATATATACATACGCACAAACAATTATCGCCCCTTTACCCACCTAGAGGGCTCTTTAGGTAGGCAAGGTAGTAATTAAGCGATAAATATTACATTAACTACATTACATACACAATACACTTATTACACATAAATTAACCACACTTACCGATACACACATATATATATACATATATATACAAATATTTATATTGTGAATGCCGCGGCGTCTCCGCTCCAGCAACTTGCAACATCGTTGTGTTCCTGTTCTGTGTGTTTGTTTGTCTCATCATTGTTGCATTTTTGATTTCGTTAAGAAAACTGTAAATACATAATATTAAAATTAGTTCAAATGTTATTGAAAATTAAGAAATTGAAATTATACTTGCCATGAGAATGAACATGATGTCCGGCTAAGTTTTTGTGGAAGGGGAGGGGAAACAAGATGTCAAACGCAGGCTGAGATTGGCCCGTTCGGGTGGCCAACAGATGGGAGACGAGAAACGCATGCCGTCTCAGGAAGGGAGGGTACGCCCGGGTCCTGCAAATGGTCCCTGTTCGAACGGAAGAAGGATTGGTGTTGTTTTCTGTTTGTATTGTAATTTTTACTTACCTATTGTATTTATTGTTGCAGTTTTTCGTCGCCGTTCCTTTTTGCGTAGTTTGTTTTCGTTTTGTCGATAGTGATGGTAATTGAGCTGCAGCTGCAGTTTGGCGATGAATTATCGATTGTGTGAGCTGCGGGGCAGGGATGGAAACACACCCGTGAGGTGTTCCGATGAGCTAGTCGGCGCAGAGTAACAAGCAGTTCATAACAATATGGCGCCCAATTTTGAAAAATCAAAAGAAGATAATGAATTGCTATAAATGCAAATTCCCTCGTATCCGGGATTCGCACCTCCGATGTCTTATGTGGCACGATAGGTGGCCGATACTCGCTCGGAGTGCGGCGTAATCCCGGAGTACGATGGAACCATGGACTAACCTATGTTGCGGTGATGCGGGATGAATTTATATTGTTCGGATGGTACCGGTTGACACCTTCGTAGTTGACAAAGCGTATGGTTCTGGTTCACGTCGGGAATGTGCCTGCCAGAGCTTAGCAGAGCTTTGGTGACAGGTGTCCCAGGATGATATAGGATCACTCCTGCGTCGCACCTGCCTCACAGTGCACGCCGATTGTGGCCAGAAGTGAGACAGAAGCCGAGTAGAACGCAATTAGCGTTGCTGGGATGTCGTTCCTCAATCACTTGAGGAACAGTGCATCTCACCAATGCTTAAATGTTTGTCTAAGGTTCGAATTGTGCGTATGTTGGTTAGCCTGTGTTAGTTTTGATTTCTCTCCCCGTTAGTCGTTATATGTATTTTGGGAAAATTAGAACATTGTTTTTTTCAATAATAACAGTTTATTTATTTATTTATTATTTTTTTTTTTGCGTAATTTCTTCTTTTTGATATTAGCAATAAAGCGTATCAAAATCGTAATTATTTAGGTATTATTTATTTATTTATTTATTTATTAGCTAGGATTCGTAAAAAGTAGGCAGTACATATTTATTTCTTATACTCGAGTTGTATTAGGTAGATTCTCTTAAAAATATTGTTTGAGGGCGCTCAGTTGTCTTTGCTTATAATGGCCGAAGAAACAGGTTGGGAAGCTCAGGGAGCGCCGGCTCAACTACCACCACGTCCGTCGGGGGTTTAGCAAGGACTCCGATGAACTTTCGCGGATTCCCAGAGAGGCAGCCTCCATCTGCCGAAGAATTGATACAGTGGGAGAAAGAGGCGGCCAGTCAAGACCTCTAAATATCCGAAGGAGCCGCAGAGAGACACGGTGCTCGAATCTGCCGTAAACGTCGCGGTTGCTGCCATGCATCAAACGTATCGGAGCTCGTTGCGGGATGAAATAAGAGAGTCCTTGCGCGAGGAGATCCGAGTCCAATTTTTGGAAATGATGAAGCTAATAAACGACAGACTGAGACCTCCGAATGGTGGCTCGAGGACCGAAGCCTCCGCTGCGACGCATCCGGACGAACGGGCACCAAATTCGAGCACCGAAGCCTCGGCAGCACCAGCACACAGGAGCCATCCCGAAACGTGCGGAAGGGCACCGTTCAAACAATATTCCACCGCCAGGGACGCCAAGGCAATCCTTGCAGGTTCGACAGCCGGAGTTTTGCAGTCCACCGGTCGTGCCGGATCCGCAGGAAACGAACTGGAGAAATCCAACAGGCAGGAACCCTAGGCAGAACGAGAGGAGAGGTGATGAATATCGGGAGGACAAGCTGAAGCTGGAGCGATGGAATTTAAAGTTCGATGGCGAGGAGCAGCAGTCCAGCGAGTCAGCCGATGACTATATTCATGGCATGCGTCAACTTGCCTCGCGCTTCCAGAGGCCGATGAGGGATCGCGAACTGGTAAGGATTATAAAGCGAGGGTTAAAGGAGAGCCTGGCGAAGTATATCTACGCGATGGATATAATTACCGTGGACGAACTACGTCAAGAGTGCATCGAGGTAGAGAGGGATTTAGGGCAAAGGACGAGATCCGGATACACTCAGCATGTTGAAGAGGCTTCCGTGCGATCCAAGATCGAATGTTGGAACTGCCGCCAACTTGGACACAGTTTCCGTGATTGTCTCTCCAAAGAGCGGAAAATCTTCTGCTATCGTTGCAGGAAACCGGATACGCTCTGCCCGGAATGCGTAAATTGTCCGGGAAACTACCGAGAGAGCGCGGTGAGAGCAGGACAAACGCGTTCAGGAATGGCGACCGCAGAAAGGAAGGAGTGGAGTTCCGGCCAAAGGATGTAGAGAAGGAGACGGCAACAGGATCTGGAAATAAAATAGATAAGTTAGTGGAATATGATAATTATAAGGATATGGATAAGGATTCTTTTAAGACATCCAATAAGGATAATAACCTCACAAGAGGAAAAAAATTACGAGGCTTGCCATATGAAGAACGTGTCCGGGGATACATGTCGGCCCGGAATAGAATTTTTGGCGAGCGACAGCTGGAGGGGATGACACTGGCCATTCGACGCATCTTAAAGGCTAGAGCGTTTCCGGCAACGACAATTGACGAGGCGACAGGTCATCGAGGCTGTACGGCGAGACGACAACACGGATCCACGAGTGTTTGCAGATGTGGAGATTCAGGACGTAGGATGAAAGGTCTTCTGAAAGGACACGGAGCGTCGGTTAGTCTGCTGGAAAGAGGATGTCGGGAATTGGTGGATGAGCTGGGATGGACTGTGCAGCCATACACGTCGATTGTGAGGACAGCGGCAGGAGCCAGTCGTCCAATTTTGGGACGTGTTGTGCTGCCTGTAAAATACAAGGTTAAAACAGAGGAAATCGTGTTTTACATGTGCCCTGACCTGCAGCAAGATTTGTATGTGGGAATCGATTTCTGGAGGGCGTTTGAAATCGCTCCTGGAGTGCTCGAGCACCACCCGATGTCGATGTGCGTCCAGAGGCTTCCGAAATCACTGTGAGCAACCCTGACGTCGCCTACTATCGGGACGAGGATGATGTCGTGTCTGATCCGGAGATGTGGAACCTGGAAGAGGGGCAGGAGAGTCAGTTGGAGGCCGTTAAACGCGAATTTCTCCAGTTTGAGAAGGACGGTTTAGGAAAGACTCACCTGCTACAGCATCGGATACAGCTGATTGAAGGAACCGAACCCGTGAAGGACCGACATTATCCTCTGTCGCCGGCCAAACAGGAGATCGTGTGGGCTGAAGTCGATAAGATGCTGCAATTGGGCATTATCGAAGAAAGCGACAGTCCCTGGAACAACCGTACGACAGTAGTGAAGCGACCTGGAAAAAACAAATTTTGTTTAGATGCCCGTAAGCTAAATAGCTTAACAGTAAAGGATGCTTACCCACTTCCATGCATAGAAGGCATCTTATTCCGTATTGACGAGACCCACTACATCTCGAGCGTCGACTTGAAGTTTGCGTTCTGGCAGATCGAGCTGGAGGAGAAGAGCAGATCGTATACGGCATTCACGGTACCCGGGAGACCATTGTACCAGTTCAGGCACATGCCATTCGGTCTCTGCAACGCAGCACAGCAATTATGCAGGCTCATGGACAAGGTGATCCCAGCGACATTGAGATCCAACGTCTTCGTGTACTTGGACGATCTCCTCATCATTTCAGCCGATTTTCAGACGCACATCAAGTATCTCCGATTGGTCGCAGAGTGTTTGAAAAAGGCCCACCTCACGATTAGCATGTCGAAATCCAAATTCTGTTTCCGCAGCATCAAATATCTGGGTTACATTATAGGTGGCGGAACGTTAAGGATGGATCCAGGCAGAGTGGAGGCGATCAGAAACATTCCCGTTCCCAGAAACGTCAAGGAGCTCAGGAGTTTTCTAGGTACGGCGGGGTGGTATCGCCGGTTCATTAAAAACTTTGCGGAGATCTTTGTTCCATTGACTGATGCGCTGAAAAAGAAGAATATTAGATTCCAGCTTAGTGGTGAAGCCATAGAGGCGGTGGAGAAGCTCAAGGATGCACTCACCACAGCTCCAGTGTTAGTCCATGCTGACTTTAAACGCCAGTTCTTCATCCAGTTCGATGCCTCTCACTTTGGCGTTGGAGCTGTGCTTTTTCAACTGGATGACGAGCAGCAGGAAAGGCCGATCGCATTCTTTTCAGCGAAGTTGAACAAGCATCAGATCAACTACACGGTGACGGAGAAGGAGTGCTTAGCCGCGAAGCTCGCAATCCATCGATTCCGACCATATGTGGAAATGATGTCATTTACTGTCATCACCGGCCACGCCAGCCCACAATGGCTTTTGAGTCTCAAAGACTTGACCGGGAGACTAGCCAGATGGTCAGTGGAGCTGCAATCTTTTCCATTCACGATGCGGTACAGGAAAGGCGCCGATAACGTCGTTGCTGACACGTTATCAAGGAGTGTGGAAGAAGTGGAGGTCACACCGGAGAGTCTACTGGGATTCGAAACACTGGAGTTCGAGTCCGCCGAGTATCAGGAGTTGGTAAACGAGGTGACGAGCAACCAACATCGCTTGCCCGATTTGAAGGTCCAGGACGGATTTATATTCAAGAGAACCCGAGACGAGACGCTGGATCATGATGTGGAGGGCACGACTTGGAAGTTGTGGGTCCCGGAATCGTTGACAGCCGGACTCATCCAAAGAGCTCACGCTGAGGAGACCGCAGCTCATGGAGGAATGGGAAAAACGCTCCATGCATTGCGCAGGCAATTTTACTGGCCCGGGATGACGATTCAAGTTCGCGACTTCGTGCGGAGGTGCGAAACCTGCAAGGAAACGAAGGCTCAGAATTATCGCACCCAGGTAGGAATCGGAAAAGAGGTACTTACCGATCGTCCTTTTCAAAAACTTTACATTGACTTCCTTGGCAAGTATCCACGGTCAAAGCACGGACACGCCTGGATATTTATCGTCGTGGATCACTTTTCCAAATTCACTTTTCTGAAGGCGATGAGAGAAGCTTCTGCTGCAGACTTGATCAACTTCCTGGTACACGAAGTGTTCTTTAAGTTCTGCGTTCCAGAGGTTATACTCCGTTCTTTTCTGTGTTTGGCCAACACATGTATTTGAACGGGTCCTCGTACAAACTGGCCAGGAAGCTTAGATCCCTTTCCGACCATGACATCTCGGATTTGGAGGCGAAAGATAGGCTGGCAGTAGTCCGCGGTCAGGTGAAACAGCATCTTCACTCTGCGTATGAGAAGAGTCGACAATGCTATGACCAGCGTGCGCGTCATTTTCATCTGGAGCCAGGACAGGAGGTTTGGAGGCGTAACTTCGGGGGGGTGTTGTTATGTATTTATCGCCTATCGTTTGTGCCAGCTGGATAGACTCTAGGGGGGGGTCGCTCACCTAGGTATCGATAGTTAATATCGGCAATGCGGCGAGTAGTCTGTGGGGGGAGTGGCAACTCCAAATGTTTTGCTAGACAAAGACAGGCAGCAACTCCAAAGCGAGACAGCACATATGCGCTACCCCTTCATGCCCCTTTGATGCAATTGAGTGAAATTGGACTCAAACTGCAGCAACGGTGGGATGAATAGGATAAAAAAGGGAATTGGAAATTTTTCATCGAACCACGTTGCTGCAGAATATGCGGTTAGGGAGTTCGATTTTAACAGCGGTCAGCGAAGGTTGCTTCAAAATTTTGTCGGGAGTCGCCAAGTTTTCCTGCAAGTTGAGCAGCGTTAGATTTGATTCTACGCTCCAGTGCCATTAAAAACTGTTCCCGCGACCGACCAAATAAATCTAATCCTTCGTGTGGTGATCTGAATAATCGCTGTGTCACCATCGGTGAGCTATGCTCCGTACCGCCTGCGTTGCAGAATCTGCCGACAGCGACGACCTCCCAGCGTGTGAGGGACGATAGAGGCCACTTTCGAGTAGTCAAGGTTGAGGGCGCATAATAAGCAGCAGCGGCAGTTTGCATCCTTCCTTGAGAAAGCAGAAGGCTCATCCAGGCAGACCCGAGTGAGTCCATTCCGATTGCTGCGCCACATGTTTGGCAAACTTTTACGTTGTGAAGAGCTGCAAAAAAAAAAATCATTTTTTTCTGTCCCTGTGCCGCCCAAGAAATACAATTTCACTGTTGATTTAATGAAATGTATTAATATTTATTATTATAAAAGCAAAATAATTTGAATGTGATACAAAAAAAAAAAACTAGAAAATCGAACAAAAAAACAAAATTATAAATTATAACGTATTTAAAAATTAAAATAAAGCTAAGTTGAATAAACTATACAATCATTTGAAATTAAAATTTAAAGTACAGTAAAAATTAAAATTTAAAGTAAAATAAAAATAATAAAGTAAAGTAAAGTAAATAAAATTAAAACCTGTAAAAAAATAAGACACAACAGTGTAGGAACAACACGAAATTATAACGATCTAGAAACACCCAACAAAATACAATTAATATTGTACATTTACATATATATATATATACATACGCACAAACAATTATTGCCCCTTTACCCACCCAGAGGGCTCTTTAGGTAGGCAAGGTAGTAATTAAGCGATAAATATTACATAAACTAAATTACATACACAATACACTTATTACACATAAATTAACCACACTTACCGATACACACATATATATATACATATATATACAAATATTTATATTGTGAATGCCGCGGCATCTCCGCTCTAGCATCTTGCCACTGGTGTTCCGGCGAGCATGTTGCTTACTTGCAACATCGTTTTGTTCCTGTTCTGTGTGTTTGTTTGTCTCATCATTGTTGCCGTTTTGATTGCATTAAGAAAACTGTAAATACATAATATTAAAATTAGTTCAAATGTTATTAAAAATTAAGAAATTGAAATTATACTTGCCATGAAAATGAACATGATGTCCGGCTAAGTTTTTGTGGAAGGGGAGGGGAAACAAGATGTCAAACGCAGGCTGAGATTGGCCCGTTCGGGTGGCCAACAGATGGGAGACGAGGAACACATGCCGTCTCAGGAAGGGAGGGTACTCTCGGGTCCTGCAAATGGTCCCTGTTCGAACGGAAGAAGGATTGGTGTTGTTTTCTGTTTGTATTGTAATTTTTACTTACCTATTGTATTTATTGTTGCAGTTTTTCGTCGCCGTTCCTTTTTGCGTAGTTTGTTTTCGTTTTGTCGATAGTGATGGTAATTGAGCTGCAGCTGCAGTTTGGCGATGAATTATCGATTGTGTGAGCTGCGGGGCAGGGATGGAAACACACCCGTGAGGAGTTCCGATGAGCTAGTCGGCGCAGAGTAACAAGCAGTTCATAACAATATGGCGCCCAATTTTGAAAAATCAAAAGAAGATAATGAATTGCTATAAATGCAAATTCCCTCGTATCCGGGATTCGCACCTCCGATGTCTTATGTGGCACGATAGGTGGCCGATACTCGCTCGGAGTGCGGCGTAATCCCGGAGTACGATGGAACCATGGACTAACCTATGTTGCGGTGATGCGGGATGAATTTATATTGTTCGGATGGTACCGGTTGACACCTTCGTAGTTGACAAAGCGTATGCAACCGGGTATCGTAGCCTGGTGGCATCCGTTCAATAACAAAATGTTCTGTGATAAACTGTGATATTAGGTTAGTTTGTTTTTTTTTGTGTCCAGTTAGTTTATTTATTTATTCATTGGCCAGAAGTGAGACAGAAGCCGAGTAGAATGCAATTAGCGTTTCTGGGATGTCGTTCCTCAATCACTTGAGGAACAGTGCATCTCACCAATGCTTAAATGTTTGTCCAAGGTTCGAATTGTGCGTATGTTGGTTAGCCTGTGTTAGTTTTGATTTCTCTCCCCGTTAGTCGTTATATGTATTTTGGAAAATTAGAACATTGTTTTTTTCAATAATAACAGTTTATTTATTTATTTATTATTTATTTATTATTTTTTTTTTTGCGTAATTTTCTTCTTTTTGATATAAGCAATAAAGCGTATCAAAATCGTAATTATTTAGGTATTATTTATTTATTTATTCGCTAGGATTCGTAAAAAGTAGGCAGTACATATTTATTTCTTATACTCGAGTTGTATTAGGTTGATTCTCAGTTGCCTTTGCTTATAATGGCCGAGAAACAGGCTGGGAAGCTCAGGAGCGCCGGCTCAACAACCACCACGTCCGTCGGGGGTTTAGCAAGGACTCCGATGAACTTTCGCGGATTCCCAGAGAGGCAGCCTCCATCTGCCGAAGAATTGATACAGTGGGAGAAAGAGGCGGCCAGTCAAGACCTTCAATATCCGAAGGAGCCGCAGAGAGACACGGTGCTCGAATCTGCCGTAAACGTCGCGGTTGCTGCGATGCATCAAACGTATCGGAGCTCGTTGCGGGATGAAATAAGCGAGTCCATGCGGGAGGAGATCCGAGCCCAATTTTTGGAAATGATGAAGCTAATAAGCGACAGACTGAGACCTCCGAATGGTGGCTCGAGGACCGAAGCCTCCGCAGCGACGCATCCGGACGAACGGGCACCAAATTCGAGCACCGAAGCCTCGGCAGCACCAGCACCGAACACAGGAGCCATCCCGAAACGTGCGGAAGGGCACCGTTCAAACAATATTCCACCGCCTGTGACGCCAAGGCAATCTTTGCAGGATCGACAGCCGGATTTTGCAGTCCACCGCTCGTGCCGGATCCGCAGGAAACGAACTGGAGAAATCCAACAGGCAGGAACCCTAGGCAGAACGAGAGGAGAGGTGATGAATATCGGAGGACAATATGCAGTACCACGCTCGTGACCGCACTCACCTGAAGCTGGAGCGATGGAATTTAAAGTTCGATGGCGAGGATCCCATGCACTCCGTCAAGGACTTCGTTTTCCGCGTGGACTTCCTGCAAAGGCAATATCAGTGCCCGTGGAAAGATGTTCTGCCTGGGTTCCACATCCTCTTGTCTGGTCGAGCGCGCGAGTGGTATTGGGTGCACGTAAAGCCCTCTAGAGCCGACAATTGGTCGCAACTACGCCCAGCTCTGATGGACCGTTTCAGGGGCTACCAGACGGAGCATGGCATCATGCAGGAGCTAGTGCAGCGGGTGCAGCAGTCCAGCGAGTCAGCCGATGACTATATTCATGGCATGCGTCAACTTGCCTCGCGTTTCCAGAGGCCGATGAGGGATCGCGAACTGGTAAGGATTATAAAGCGAGGGTTAAAGGAGAGCCTGGCGAAGTATATCTACGCGATGGATATAATTACCGTGGACGAACTACGTCAAGAGTGCATTGAGGTAGAGAGGAATTTAGGTCGTAGGACGAGATCCGGATACACTCAGCAGCCACGCTATTCACATGCCACTAGACAGTCAGTCCAGGAGGTAGAGATCCCGCCGCATCCGCCAGAACCACCACTAGAGGATGTTGAAGAGGCTTCCGTGCGATCCAAGATCGAATGTTGGAACTGCCGCCAACTTGGACACAGTTTCCGTGATTGTCTCTCCAAAGAGCGGAAAATCTTCTGCTATCGTTGCGGGAAACCGGATACGCTCTGCCCGGAATGCGTAAATTGTCCGGGAAACTACCGAGAGAGCGCGGTGAGAGCGGGACAAACGCGTTCGGGAATGGCGACCGCAGAAAGGAAGGAGTGGAGTTCCGGCCAAAGGATGTAGAGAAGGAGACGGCAACAGGATCTGGAAATAAAATAGATAAGTTAGTGGAATATGATAATTATAAGGATATGGATAAGGATTCTTTTAAGACATCCAATAAGGATAATAACCTCACAAAAGGAAAAAAATTACGAGGCTTGCCATATGAAGAACGTGTCCGGGGATACATGTCGGCCCGGAATAGAATTTTTGGCGAGCGACAGCTGGAGGGGATGACACTGGCCATTCGACGCATCTTAAAGGCTAGAGCGCGTTTCCGGCAACGACAATTGACGAGGCGACAGGTCATCGAGGCTGTACGGCGAGACGACAACACGGATCCACGAGTGTTTGCAGATGTGGAGATTCAGGACGTAGGATGAAAGGTCTTCTGAAAGGACACGGGAGCGTCGGTTAGTCTGCTGGAAAGAGGATGTCGGGAATTGGTGGATGAGCTGGGATGGACTGTGCAGCCATACACGTCGATTGTGAGGACAGCGGCAGGAGCCAGTCGTCCAATTTTGGGACGTGTTGTGCTGCCTGTAAAATACAAGGTTAAAACAGAGGAAATCGTGTTTTACATGTGCCCTGACCTGCAGCAAGATTTGTATGTGGGAATCGATTTCTGGAGGGCGTTTGAAATCGCTCCTGGAGTGCTCGGAGCACCACCCGATGTCGATGTGCGTCCAGAGGCTTCCGAAATCACTGTGAGCAACCCTGACGTCGCCTACTATCGGGACGAGGATGATGTCGTGTCTGATCCGGAGATGTGGAACCTGGAAGAGGGGCAGGAGAGTCAGTTGGAGGCCGTTAAACGCGAATTTCTCCAGTTTGAGAAGGACGGTTTAGGAAAGACTCACCTGCTACAGCATCGGATACAGCTGATTGAAGGAACCGAACCCGTGAAGGACCGACATTATCCTCTGTCGCCGGCCAAACAGGAGATCGTGTGGGCTGAAGTCGATAAGATGCTGCAATTGGGCATTATCGAAGAAAGCGACAGTCCCTGGAACAACCGTACGACAGTAGTGAAGCGACCTGGAAAAAACAAATTTTGTTTAGATGCCCGTAAGCTAAATAGCTTAACAGTAAAGGATGCTTACCCACTTCCATGCATAGAAGGCATCTTATTCCGTATTGACGAGACCCACTACATCTCGAGCGTCGACTTGAAGTTTGCGTTCTGGCAGATCGAGCTGGAGGAGAAGAGCAGATCGTATACGGCATTCACGGTACCCGGGAGACCATTGTACCAGTTCAGGCACATGCCATTCGGTCTCTGCAACGCAGCACAGCAATTATGCAGGCTCATGGACAAGGTGATCCCAGCGACATTGAGATCCAACGTCTTCGTGTACTTGGACGATCTCCTCATCATTTCAGCCGATTTTCAGACGCACATCAAGTATCTCCGATTGGTCGCAGAGTGTTTGAAAAAGGCCCACCTCACGATTAGCATGTCGAAATCCAAATTCTGTTTCCGCAGCATCAAATATCTGGGTTACATTATAGGTGGCGGAACGTTAAGGATGGATCCAGGCAGAGTGGAGGCGATCAGAAACATTCCCGTTCCCAGAAACGTCAAGGAGCTCAGGAGTTTTCTAGGTACGGCGGGGTGGTATCGCCGGTTCATTAAAAACTTTGCGGAGATCTTTGTTCCATTGACTGATGCGCTGAAAAAGAAGAATATTAGATTCCAGCTTAGTGGTGAAGCCATAGAGGCGGTGGAGAAGCTCAAGGATGCACTCACCACAGCTCCAGTGTTAGTCCATGCTGACTTTAAACGCCAGTTCTTCATCCAGTTCGATGCCTCTCACTTTGGCGTTGGAGCTGTGCTTTTTCAACTGGATGACGAGCAGCAGGAAAGGCCGATCGCATTCTTTTCAGCGAAGTTGAACAAGCATCAGATCAACTACACGGTGACGGAGAAGGAGTGCTTAGCCGCGAAGCTCGCAATCCATCGATTCCGACCATATGTGGAAATGATGTCATTTACTGTCATCACCGGCCACGCCAGCCCACAATGGCTTTTGAGTCTCAAAGACTTGACCGGGAGACTAGCCAGATGGTCAGTGGAGCTGCAATCTTTCCATTCACGATGCGGTACAGGAAAGGCGCCGATAACGTCGTTGCTGACACGTTATCAGGAGTGTGGAAGAAGTGGAGGTCACACCGGAGAGTCTACTGGGATTCAAAACACTGGAGTTCGAGTCCGCCGAGTATCAGGAGTTGGTAAACGAGGTGACGAGCAACCAACATCGCTTGCCCGATTTGAAGGTCCAGGACGGATTTATATTCAAGAGAACCGAGACGAGACGCTGGATCATGATGTGGAGGGCACGACTTGGAAGTTGTGGGTCCCGGAATCGTTGACAGCCGGACTCATCCAAAGAGCTCACGCTGAGGAGACCGCAGCTCATGGAGGAATGGGAAAAACGCTCCATGCATTGCGCAGGCAATTTTACTGGCCCGGGATGACGATTCAAGTTCGCGACTTCGTGCGGAGGTGCGAAACCTGCAAGGAAACGAAGGCTCAGAATTATCGCACCCAGGTAGGAATCGGAAAAGAGGTACTTACCGATCGTCCTTTTCAAAACTTTACATTGACTTCCTTGGCAAGTATCCACGGTCAAAGCACGGACACGCCTGGATATTTATCGTCGTGGATCACTTTTCCAAATTCACTTTTCTGAAGGCGATGAGAGAAGCTTCTGCTGCAGACTTGATCAACTTCCTGGTACACGAAGTGTTCTTTAAGTTCTGCGTTCCAGAGGTTATACTCGTTCTTTTCTGTGTTTGGCCAACACATGTATTTGAACGGGTCCTCGTACAAACTGGCCAGGAAGCTTAGATCCCTTTCCGACCATGACATCTCGGATTTGGAGGCGAAAGATAGGCTGGCAGTAGTCCGCGGTCAGGTGAAACAGCATCTTCACTCTGCGTATGAGAAGAGTCGACAATGCTATGACCAGCGTGCGTCATTTTCATCTGGAGCCAGGACAGGAGGTTTGGAGGCGTAACTTCGGGGGGGTGTTGTTATGTATTTATCGCCTATCGTTTGTGCCAGCTGGATAGACTCTAGGGGGGGGTCGCTCACCTAGGTATCGATAGTTAATATCGGCAATGCGGCGAGTAGTCTGTGGGGGGAGTGGCAACTCCAAATGTTTTGCTAGACAAAGACAGGCAGCAACTCCAAAGCGAGACAGCACATATGCGCTACCCCTTCATGCCCCTTTGATGCAATTGAGTGAAATTGGACTCAAACTGCAGCAACGGTGGGATGAATAGGATAAAAAAGGGAATTGGAAATTTTTCATCGAACCACGTTGCTGCAGAATATGCGGTTAGGGAGTTCGATTTTAACAGCGGTCAGCGAAGGTTGCTTCAAAATTTTGTCGGGAGTCGCCAAGTTTTCCTGCAAGTTGAGCAGCGTTAGATTTGATTCTACGCTCCAGTGCCATTAAAAACTGTTCCCGCGACCGACCAAATAAATCTAATCCTTCGTGTGGTGATCTGAATAATCGCTGTGTCACCATCGGTGAGCTATGCTCCGTACCGCCTGCGTTGCAGAATCTGCCGACAGCGACGACCCTCCCAGCGTGTGAGGGACGATAGAGGCCACTTTCGGAGTAGTCAAGGTTGAGGGCGCATAATAAGCAGCAGCGGCAGTTTGCATCCTTCCTTGAGAAAGCAGAAGGCTCATCCAGGCAGACCCGAGTGAGTCCATTCCGATTGCTGCGCCACATGTTTGGCAAACTTTTACGTTGTGAAGAGCTGCAAAAAAAAAAATCATTTTTTTCTGTCCCTGTGCCGCCCAAGAAATACAATTTCACTGTTGATTTAATGAAATGTATTAATATTTATTATTATAAAAGCAAAATAATTTGAATGTGATACAAAAAAAAAAAACTAGAAAATCGAACAAAAAAACAAAATTATAAATTATAACGTATTTAAAATTAAAATAAAGCTAAGTTGAATAAACTATACAATCATTTGAAATTAAAATTTAAAGTACAGTAAAAATTAAAATTTAAAGTAAAATAAAAATAATAAAGTAAAGTAAAGTAAATAAAATTAAAACCTGTAAAAAAATAAGACACAACAGTGTAGGAACAACACGAAATTATAACGATCTAGAAACACCCAACAAAATACAATTAATATTGTACATTTACATATATATATATATACATACGCACAAACAATTATTGCCCCTTTACCCACCCAGAGGGCTCTTTAGGTAGGCAAGGTAGTAATTAAGCGATAAATATTACATAAACTAAATTACATACACAATACACTTATTACACATAAATTAACCACACTTACCGATACACACATATATATATACATATATATACAAATATTTATATTGTGAATGCCGCGGCATCTCCGCTCTAGCATCTTGCCACTGGTGTTCCGGCGAGCATGTTGCTTACTTGCAACATCGTTTTGTTCCTGTTCTGTGTGTTTGTTTGTCTCATCATTGTTGCCGTTTTGATTGCATTAAGAAAACTGTAAATACATAATATTAAAATTAGTTCAAATGTTATTAAAAATTAAGAAATTGAAATTATACTTGCCATGAAAATGAACATGATGTCCGGCTAAGTTTTTTGTGGAAGGAGGAAACAAGATGTCAAACGCAGGCTGAGATTGGCCCGTTCGGGTGGCCAACAGATGGGAGACGAGGAACACATGCCGTCTCAGGAAGGGAGGGTACTCGGGTCCTGCAAATGGTCCCTGTTCGAACGGAAGAAGGATTGGTGTTGTTTTCTGTTTGTATTGTAATTTTTACTTACCTATTGTATTTATTGTTGCAGTTTTTCGTCGCCGTTCCTTTTTGCGTAGTTTGTTTTCGTTTTGTCGATAGTGATGGTAATTGAGCTGCAGCTGCAGTTTGGCGATGAATTATCGATTGTGTGAGCTGCGGGGCAGGGATGGAAACACACCCGTGAGGAGTTCCGATGAGCTAGTCGGCGCAGAGTAACAAGCAGTTCATAACAATATGGCGCCCAATTTTGAAAAATCAAAAGAAGATAATGAATTGCTATAAATGCAAATTCCCTCGTATCCGGGATTCGCACCTCCGATGTCTTATGTGGCACGATAGGTGGCCGATACTCGCTCGGAGTGCGGCGTAATCCCGGAGTACGATGGAACCATGGACTAACCTATGTTGCGGTGATGCGGGATGAATTTATATTGTTCGGATGGTACCGGTTGACACCTTCGTAGTTGACAAAGCGTATGCAACCGGGTATCGTAGCCTGGTGGCATCCGTTCAATAACAAAATGTTCTGTGATAAACTGTGATATTAGGTTAGTTTGTTTTTTTTTGTGTCCAGTTAGTTTATTTATTTATTCATTGGCCAGAAGTGAGACAGAAGCCGAGTAGAATGCAATTAGCGTTTCTGGGATGTCGTTCCTCAATCACTTGAGGAACAGTGCATCTCACCAATGCTTAAATGTTTGTCCAAGGTTCGAATTGTGCGTATGTTGGTTAGCCTGTGTTAGTTTTGATTTCTCTCCCGTTAGTCGTTATATGTATTTTGGAAAATTAGAACATTGTTTTTTCAATAATAACAGTTTATTTATTTATTTATTATTTATTATTTTTTTTTTTTGCGTAATTTTCTTCTTTTTGATATAAGCAATAAAGCGTATCAAAATCGTAATTATTTAGGTATTATTTATTTATTTATTCGCTAGGATTCGTAAAAAGTAGGCAGTACATATTTATTTCTTATACTCGAGTTGTATTAGGTTGATTCTCAGTTGCCTTTGCTTATAATGGCCGAGGAAACAGGCTGGGAAGCTCAGGGAGCGCCGGCTCAACAACCACCACGTCCGTCGGGGGGTTTAGCAAGGACTCCGATGAACTTTCGCGGATTCCCAGAGAGGCAGCCTCCATCTGCCGAAGAATTGATACAGTGGGAGAAAGAGGCGGCCAGTCAAGACCTTCAATATCCGAAGGAGCCGCAGAGAGACACGGTGCTCGAATCTGCCGTAAACGTCGCGGTTGCTGCGATGCATCAAACGTATCGGAGCTCGTTGCGGGATGAAATAAGCGAGTCCATGCGGAGGAGATCCGAGCCCAATTTTGGAAATGATGAAGCTAATAAGCGACAGACTGAGACCTCCGAATGGTGGCTCGAGGACCGAAGCCTCCGCAGCGACGCATCCGGACGAACGGGCACCAAATTCGAGCACCGAAGCCTCGGCAGCACCAGCACCGAACACAGGAGCCATCCCGAAACGTGCGGAAGGGCACCGTTCAAACAATATTCCACCGCCTGTGACGCCAAGGCAATCTTTGCAGGATCGACAGCCGGATTTTTGCAGTCCACCGCTCGTGCCGGATCCGCAGGAAACGAACTGGAGAAATCCAACAGGCAGGAACCCTAGGCAGAACGAGAGGAGAGGTGATGAATATCGGGAGGACAATATGCAGTACCACGCTCGTGACCGCACTCACCTGAAGCTGGAGCGATGGAATTTAAAGTTCGATGGCGAGGATCCCATGCACTCCGTCAAGGACTTCGTTTTCCGCGTGGACTTCCTGCAAAGGCAATATCAGTGCCCGTGGAAAGATGTTCTGCCTGGGTTCCACATCCTCTTGTCTGGTCGAGCGCGCGAGTGGTATTGGGTGCACGTAAAGCCCTCTAGAGCCGACAATTGGTCGCAACTACGCCCAGCTCTGATGGACCGTTTCAGGGGCTACCAGACGGAGCATGGCATCATGCAGGAGCTAGTGCAGCGGGTGCAGCAGTCCAGCGAGTCAGCCGATGACTATATTCATGGCATGCGTCAACTTGCCTCGCGTTTCCAGAGGCCGATGAGGGATCGCGAACTGGTAAGGATTATAAAGCGAGGGTTAAAGGAGAGCCTGGCGAAGTATATCTACGCGATGGATATAATTACCGTGGACGAACTACGTCAAGAGTGCATTGAGGTAGAGAGGAATTTAGGTCGTAGGACGAGATCCGGATACACTCAGCAGCCACGCTATTCACATGCCACTAGACAGTCAGTCCAGGAGGTAGAGATCCCGCCGCATCCGCCAGAACCACCACTAGAGGATGTTGAAGAGGCTTCCGTGCGATCCAAGATCGAATGTTGGAACTGCCGCCAACTTGGACACAGTTTCCGTGATTGTCTCTCCAAAGAGCGGAAAATCTTCTGCTATCGTTGCGGGAAACCGGATACGCTCTGCCCGGAATGCGTAAATTGTCCGGGAAACTACCGAGAGAGCGCGGTGAGAGCGGGACAAACGCGTTCGGGAATGGCGACCGCAGAAAGGAAGGAGTGGAGTTCCGGCCAAAGGATGTAGAGAAGGAGACGGCAACAGGATCTGGAAATAAAATAGATAAGTTAGTGGAATATGATAATTATAAGGATATGGATAAGGATTCTTTTAAGACATCCAATAAGGATAATAACCTCACAAGAGGAAAAAAATTACGAGGCTTGCCATATGAAGAACGTGTCCGGGGATACATGTCGGCCCGGAATAGAATTTTTGGCGAGCGACAGCTGGAGGGGATGACACTGGCCATTCGACGCATCTTAAAGGCTAGAGCGCGTTTCCGGCAACGACAATTGACGAGGCGACAGGTCATCGAGGCTGTACGGCGAGACGACAACACGGATCCACGAGTGTTTGCAGATGTGGAGATTCAGGGACGTAGGATGAAAGGTCTTCTGAAAGGACACGGGAGCGTCGGTTAGTCTGCTGGAAAGAGGATGTCGGGAATTGGTGGATGAGCTGGGATGGACTGTGCAGCCATACACGTCGATTGTGAGGACAGCGGCAGGAGCCAGTCGTCCAATTTTGGGACGTGTTGTGCTGCCTGTAAAATACAAGGTTAAAACAGAGGAAATCGTGTTTTACATGTGCCCTGACCTGCAGCAAGATTTGTATGTGGGAATCGATTTCTGGAGGGCGTTTGAAATCGCTCCTGGAGTGCTCGGAGCACCACCCGATGTCGATGTGCGTCCAGAGGCTTCCGAAATCACTGTGAGCAACCCTGACGTCGCCTACTATCGGGACGAGGATGATGTCGTGTCTGATCCGGAGATGTGGAACCTGGAAGAGGGCAGGAGAGTCAGTTGGAGGCCGTTAAACGCGAATTTCTCCAGTTTGAGAAGGACGGTTTAGGAAAGACTCACCTGCTACAGCATCGGATACAGCTGATTGAAGGAACCGAACCCGTGAAGGACCGACATTATCCTCTGTCGCCGGCCAAACAGGAGATCGTGTGGGCTGAAGTCGATAAGATGCTGCAATTGGGCATTATCGAAGAAAGCGACAGTCCCTGGAACAACCGTACGACAGTAGTGAAGCGACCTGGAAAAAACAAATTTTGTTTAGATGCCCGTAAGCTAAATAGCTTAACAGTAAAGGATGCTTACCCACTTCCATGCATAGAAGGCATCTTATTCCGTATTGACGAGACCCACTACATCTCGAGCGTCGACTTGAAGTTTGCGTTCTGGCAGATCGAGCTGGAGGAGAAGAGCAGATCGTATACGGCATTCACGGTACCCGGGAGACCATTGTACCAGTTCAGGCACATGCCATTCGGTCTCTGCAACGCAGCACAGCAATTATGCAGGCTCATGGACAAGGTGATCCCAGCGACATTGAGATCCAACGTCTTCGTGTACTTGGACGATCTCCTCATCATTTCAGCCGATTTTCAGACGCACATCAAGTATCTCCGATTAATCGCAGAGTGTTTGAAAAAGGCCAACCTCACGATTGGCATGTCGAAATCCAAATTCTGTTTCCGCAGCATCAAATATCTGGGTTACATGATAGGTGGCGGAACGTTAAGGATGGATCCAGGCAGAGTGGAGGCGGTCAGAAATATTCCCGTTCCCAGAAACGTCAAGGAGCTCAGGAGTTTTCTAGGTACGGCGGGGTGGTATCGCCGGTTCATTAAAAACTTTGCGGAGGTCTTTGTTCCATTGACTGATGCGCTGAAAAAGAAGAATATTAGATTCCAGCTGAGTGGTTAAGCCATAGAGGCAGTGGAGAAGCTTAAGGATGCACTCACCACAGCTCCAGTGTTAGTCCATGCTGACTTTAAACGCCAGTTCTTCATCCAGTGCGATGCCTCTCACTTTGGCGTTGGAGCTGTGCTTTTTCAACTGGATGACGAGCAGCAAGAAAGGCCGATCGCATTCTTTTCAGCGAAGTTGAACAAGCATCAGATCAACTACACGGTGACGGAGAAGGAGTGCTTAGCCGCGAAGCTCGCAATCTATCGATTCCGACCATATGTGGAAATGATGTCATTACTGTCATCACCGACCACGCCAGCCTACAATTGCTTTTGAGTCTCAAAGACTTGACCGGAAGACTAGCCAGATGGTCAGTGGAGCTGCAATCTTTTCCATTCACGATGCGGTACAGGAAAGGCGCGGATAACGTCGTTGCTGACACGTTATCCAGGAGTGTGGAAGAAGTGGAGGTCACACCGGAGAGTCTACTGGGGCTCGAAACTCTGGAGTTCGAGTCCGCCGAGTATCAGGAGTTGGTAAACGAGGTGACGAGCAACCAACATCGCTTGCCCGATTTGAAGGTCCAGGACGGATTTATCTTCAAGAGAACCCGAGAAGAGACGCTGGATCATGATGTGGAGGGCACGACTTGGAAGTTGTGGGTCCCGGAATCGTTGACAGCCGGACTCACCCAAAGAGCTAACGCTGAGGAGACCGCAGCTCATGGAGGAATGGGAAAAACTGGCCCGGGATGACGATTCAAGTGCGCGACTTCGTGCAGAAGTGCGAAACCAGCAAGGAAACGAAGGCTCAGAATTATCGCACCCAGGTAGGAATCGGAAAAGAGGTACTTACCGATCGTCCTTTTCAAAAACTTAACATTGACTTCCTTGGGAAGTATCCACGGTCAAAGCGCGGACACGCCTGGATATTTATCGTCGTGGATCACTTTTCCAAATTCACTTTTCTGAAGGCGATGAGAGAAGCTTCTGCTGCAGACGTGATCAACTTCCTGGTACACGAAGTGTTCTTTAAGTTCGGCGTTCCAGAGGTTATACACTCGGATAAGGGGCGGCAATTTATCTCCAAATCCTTTGAGGCGATGATCAAAGCGTTTGGGATAATACATCTGCGCACGCCCGTGTATTCTCCTCAGAGCAACGCCGCTGAACGCGTAAACAGATCGGTTCTAGCTGCAATACGAACATATTTAGAGCAGGATCACAGAGAATGGGACGCTTACTTACCAGAAGTGGAGGTATCCATCAGGAACGCGGTACATACGGCCACGGGAGTGACTCCGTTCTTTTTTGTGTTTGGCCAACACATGTATTTGAACGGGTCCTCGTACAAACTGGCCAGGAAGCTAAGATCCCTTTCCGACCATGACATCTCGGATTTGGAGGCGAAAGATCGCTCACCTAGGTATCGATAGTTAATATCGGCAATGCGGCGAGTAGTCTGTGGGGGGAGTGGCAACTCCAAATGTTTTGCTAGACAAAGACAGGCAGCAACTCCAAAGCGAGACAGCACATATGCGCTACCCCTTCATGCCCCTTTGATGCAATTGAGTGAAATTGGACTCAAACTCCAGCAACGGTGGGATGAATAGGATGAAAAAGGGAATTGGAAATTTTTCATCGAACCACGTTGCTGCAGAATATGCGGTTAGGGAGTTCGATTTTAACAGCGGTCAGCGAAGGTTGCGTCAAAATTTTGTCGGGAGTCGTCAAGTTTTCCTGCACGTTGAGCAGCGTTAGATTCGATTCTATGCTCCCGTGCCATTAAAAACTGTTCCCGCGACCGACCAAATAAATCTAATCCTTCGTGTGGTGATCTGAATAATCGCTGTGTCACCATCGGTGAGCTATGCTCCGTACCGCCTGCGTTGCAGAATCTGCCGACAGCGACGACCCTCCCAGCGTGTGAGGGACGATAGAGGCCACTTTCGGAGTAGTCAAGGTTGAGGGCGCATAATAAGCAGCAGCGGCAGTTTGCATCCTTCCTTGAGAAAGCAGAAGGCTCATCCAGGCAGACCCGAGTGAGTCCATTCCGATTGCTGCGCCACATGTTTGGCAAACTTTTACGTTGTGAAGAGCTGCAAAAAAAAAAATCATTTTTTTCTGTCCCTGTGCCGCCCAAGAAATACAATTTCACTGTTGATTTAATGAAATGTATTAATATTTATTATTATAAAAGCAAAATAATTTGAATGTGATACAAAAAAAAAAACTAGAAAATCGAACAAAAAAACAAAATTATAAATTATAACGTATTTAAAAATTAAAATAAAGCTAAGTTGAATAAACTATACAATCATTTGAAATTAAAATTTAAAGTACAGTAAAAATTAAAATTTAAAGTAAAATAAAAATAATAAAGTAAAGTAAAGTAAATAAAATTAAAACCTGTAAAAAAATAAGACACAACAGTGTAGGAACAACACGAAATTATAACGATCTAGAAACACCCAACAAAATACAATTAATATTGTACATTTACATATATATATATATACATACGCACAAACAATTATTGCCCCTTTACCCACCCAGAGGGCTCTTTAGGTAGGCAAGGTAGTAATTAAGCGATAAATATTACATAAACTAAATTACATACACAATACACTTATTACACATAAATTAACCACACTTACCGATACACACATATATATATACATATATATACAAATATTTATATTGTGAATGCCGCGGCGTCTCCGCTCCAGCATCTTGCCACTGGTGTTCCGGCAAGCATGTTGCTTACTTGCAACATCGTTGTGTTCCTGTTCTGTGTGTTTGTTTGTCTGATCATTGTTGCATTTTTGATTTCGTTAAGAAAACTGTAAAACATAATATTAAAATTAGTTCAAATGTTATTAAAAATTAAGAAATTGAAATTATACTTGCCATGAAAATGAACATGATGTCCGGATAAGTTTTTGTGGAAGGGGAGGGGAAACAAGATGTCAAACGCAGGCTGAGATTGGCCCGTTCGGGTGGCCAACAGATGGGAGACGAGAAACGCACGGCGTCTCAGGAAGGGAGGGTACGCCCGGGTCCTGCAAATGGTCCCTGTTCGAACGGAAGAAGGATTGGTGTTGTTTTCTGTTTGTATTGTAATTTTCACTTACCTATTGTATTTATTGTTGCAGTTTTTCGTCGCCGTTCCTTTTTGCGTAGTTTGTTTTCGTTTTGTCGATAGTGATGGTAATTGAGCTGCAGCTGCAGTTTGGCGATGAATTATCGATTGTGTGAGCTGCGGGGCAGGGATGGAAACACACCCGTGAGGAGTTCCGATGAGCTAGTCGGCGCAGAGTAACAAGCAGTTCATAACAATATGGTGCCCAACTTTGAAAAATCAAAAGAAGATAATGAATTGCTATAAATGCAAATTCCCTCGTATCCGGGATTCGCGCCTCCGATGTCTTATGTGGCACGATAGGTGGCCGATACTCGCTCGGAGTGCGTCGTAATCCCGGAGTACGATGGAACCATGGACTAGCCTATGTTGCGGTGATGCGGGATGAATTTATATTGTTCGGATGGTACCGGTTGACACCTTCGTAGTTGACAAAGCGTATGCAACCGGGTATCGTAGCCTGGTGACATCCGTTCAATAACAAAATGTTCTGTGATAAACTGTGATATTAGGTTAGTTTGTTTTTTTTTGTGTCCAGTTAGTTTATTTATTTATTCATTGGCCAGAAGTGAGACAGAAGACGAGTAGAATGCAATTAGCGTTGCTGGGATGTCGTTCCTCAATCACTTGAGGAACCGTGCATCTCACCAATGCTTAAATGTTTGTCCAAGGTTCAAATTGTGCATATGTTGGTTAGCCTGTGTTAGTTTTGATTTCTCTCCCCGTTAGTCGTTATATGTATTTTGGGAAAATTAGAACATTGTTTTTTTCAATAATAACAGTTTATTTATTTATTTATTATTTATTTATTATTTTTTTTTTTTGCGTAATTTTCTTCTTTTTGATATAAGCAATAAAGCGTATCAAAATCGTAATTATTTAGGTACTATTTATTTATTTATTCGCTAGGATTCGTAAAAAGTAGGCAGTACATATTTATTTCTTATACTCGAGTTGTATTAGGTTGATTCTCAGTTGCCTTTGCTTATAATGGCCGAAGAAGCAGGTTGGGAAGCTCAGGGAGCGCCGGCTCAACAACCACCACGTCCGTCGGGGGGTTTAGCAAGGACTCCGATGAACTTTCGCGGATTCCCAGAGAGGCAGCCTCCATCTGCCGAAGAATTGATACAGTGGGAGAAAGAGGCGGCCAGTCAAGACCTTCAATATCAGAAGGAGCCGCAGAGAGACACGGTGCTCGAATCTGCCGTAAACGTCGCGGTTGCTGCGATGCATCAAACGTATCGGAGCTCGTTGCGGGATGAAATAAGCGAGTCCTTGCGCGAGGAGATCCGAGCCCAATTTTTGGAAATGATGAAGCTAATAAACGACAGATTGAGACCTCCGAATGGTGGCTCGAGGACCGAAGCCTCCGCAGCGACGCATCCGGACGAACGGGCACCAAATTCGAGCACCGAAGCCTCGGCAGCACCAGCACACAGGAGCCATCCCGAATCGTGCGGAAGGGCACCGTTCAAACAATATTCCACCGCCAGGGACGCCAAGGCAATCCTTGCAGGTTCGACAGCCGGAGTTTTGCAGTCCACCGGTCGTGCCGGATCCGCAGGAAACGAACTGGAGAAATCCAACAGGCAGGAACCCTAGGCAGAACGAGAGGAGAGGTGATGAATATCGGGAGGACAATATGCAGAACCACGCTCGTGACCGCACTCACCTGAAGCTGGAGCGATGGAATTTAAAGTTCGATGGCGAGGATCCCATGCACTCCGTCAAGGACTTCGTTTTCCGCGAGGACTTCCTGCAAAAGCAATATCAGTGCCCGTGGAAAGATGTTCTGCGTGGGTTCCACATCCTCTTGTCTGGTCGAGCGCGCGAGTGGTATTGGGTGCACGTAAAGCACTCTAGAGCCGACAATTGGTCGCAACTACGCCCAGCTCTGATGGACCGTTTCAGGGGCTACCAGACGGAGCATGACATCATGCAGGAGCTAGTGCAGCGGGAGCAGCAGTCCAGCGAGTCAGCCGATGACTATATTCATGGCATGCGTCAACTTGCCTCGCGCTTCCAGAGGCCGATGAGGGATCGCGAACTGGTAAGGATTATAAAGCGAGGGTTAAAGGAGAGCCTGGCGAAGTATATCTACGCGATGGATATAATTACCGTGGACGAACTGCGTCAAGAGAAACTACCGAGAGAGCGCGGTGAGAGCGGGACAAACGCGTTCGGGAACGGCGACCGCAGAAAGGAAGGAGTGGAGTTCCGGCCAAAGGATGTAGAGAAGGAGACGGCAACAGGATCTGGAAATAAAATAGATAAGTTACTGGAATATGATAATTATAAGGATATGGATAAGGATACATTTAAGACATCCAATAAGGATAATAACCTCACAAGAGGAAAAAAATTACGAGGCTTGCCATATGAAGAACGTGTCCGGGGATACATGACGGCCGGAATAGAATTTTTGGCGAGCGACAGCTGGAGGGGATGACACTGGCCACTCGACGCATCTTAAAGGCTAGAGCGCGTTTCCGGCAACGACGATTGACGAGGCGACAGGTCATCGAGGCTGTACGGCGAGACGACAACACGGATCCACGAGTGTTTGCAGATGTGGAGATTCAGGGACGTAGGATGAAAGGTCTTCTAGACACGGGAGCGTTGGTTAGTCTGCTGGGAAGAGGATGTCGGGAATTGGTGGATGAGCTGGGATGGACTGTGCAGCCATACACGTCGATGGTGAGGACAGCGGCAGGAGCCAGTCGTCCAATTTTGGGACGTGTTGTGCTGCCTGTAAAATACAAGGTTAGAACAGTGGAAATCGTATTTTACATGTGCCCTGCCTGCAGCAAGATTTGTATCTGGGAATCGATTTCTGGAGGGCGTTTGAAATCGCTCCTGGAGTGCTCGGAGCACCACCCGATGTCGATGTGCGTCCAGAGGCTTCCGAAATCACTGTGAGCAACCCTGACGTCGCCTACTATCGGGACGAGGATGATGTCGTGTCTGATCCGGAGATGTGGAACCTGGAAGAGGGGCAGGAGAGTCAGTTGGAGGCCGTTAAACGCGAATTTCTCCAGTTTGAGAAGGACGGTTTAGGAAAGACTCACCTGCTACAGCATCGGATACAGCTGATTGAAGGAACCGAACCCGTGAAGGACCGACATTATCCTCTGTCGCCGGCCAAACAGGAGATCGTGTGGGCTGAAGTCGATAAGATGCTGCAATTGGGCATTATCGAAGAAAGCGACAGTCCCTGGAGCAACCGTACGACAGTGGTGAAGCGACCTGGAAAAAACAGATTTTGTTTAGATGCCCGTAAGCTAAATAGCTTAGCAGTAAAGGATGCTTACCCACTTCCATGCATAGAAGGCATCTTATTCCGCATTGACGAGACCCATTACATCTCGAGCGTCGACTTGAAGTTTGCGTTCTGGCAGATTGAGCTGGAGGAGAAGAGCAGATCGTATACGGCATTCACGGTACCCGGGAGACCATTGTACCAGTTCAGGCACATGCCATTCGGTCTCTGCAACGCAGCACAGCAATTATGCAGGCTCATGGACAAGGTGATCCCAGCGACATTGAGATCCAACGTCTTCGTGTACTTGGACGATCTCCTCATCATTTCAGCCGATTTTCAGACGCACATCAAGTATCTCCGATTAATCGCAGAGTGTTTGAAAAAGGCCAACCTCACGATTGGCATGTCGAAATCCAAATTCTGTTTCCGCAGCATCAAATATCTGGGTTACATTATAGCTGGCGGAACGTTAAGGATGGATCCAGGCAGAGTGGAGGCGATCAGAAACATTCCCGTTCCCAGAAACGTCAAGGAGCTCAGGAGTTTTCTAGGTACGGCGGGGTGGTATCGCCGGTTCATTAAAAACTTTGCGGAGATCTTTGTTCCATTGACTGATGCGCTGAAAAAGAAGAATATTAGATTCCAGCTTAGTGGTGAAGCCATAGAGGCGGTGGAGAAGCTCAAGGATGCACTCACCACAGCTCCAGTGTTAGTCCATGCTGACTTTAAACGCCAGTTCTTCATCCAGTTCGATGCCTCTCACTTTGGCGTTGGAGCTGTGCTTTTTCAACTGGATGACGAGCAGCCGATCGCATTCTTTTCAGCGAAGTTGAACAAGCATCAGATCAACTACACGGTGACGGAGAAGGAGTGCTTAGCCGCGAAGCTCGCAATCCATCGATTCCGACCATATGTCATTACCGACCACGCCAGCCTACAATGGCTTTTGAGTCTCAAAGACTTGACCGGGAGACTAGCCAGATGGTCAGTGGAGCTGCAATCTTTTCCATTCACGATGCGGTACAGGAAAGGCGCCGATAACGTCGTTGCTGACACGTTATCCAGGAGTGTGGAAGAAGTGGAGGTCACACCGGAGAGTCTACTGGGGCTCGAAACTCTGGAGTTCGAGTCCGCCGAGTATCAGGAGTTGGTAAACGAGGTGACGAGCAACCAACATCGCTTGCCCGATTTGAAGGTCCAGGACGGATTTATCTTCAAGAGAACCCGAGACGAGACGCTGGATCATGATGTGGAGGGCACGACTTGGAAGTTGTGGGTCCCGGAATCGTTGACAGCCGGACTCATCCAAAGAGCTCACGCTGAGGAGACCGCAGCTCATAGAGGAATGGGAATAACACTCCATGCATTGCGCAGGCAATTTTACTGGCCCGGGATGACGATTCAAGTTCGCGGGGGGTCGCTCACCTAGGTATCGATAGTTAATGTCGGCAATGCGGCGAGTAGACTGTGCTACCCCTTCATGCCCCTTCGATGCAATTGAGTGAAATTGGACTCAAACTGCAGCAACGGTGGGATGAATAGGATGAAAAAGGGAATTGGAAATTTTTCATCGAACCACGTTGCTGCAGAATATGCGGTTAGGGAGTTCGATTTTAACAGCGGTCAGCGAAGGTTGCTTCAAAATTTTGTCGGGAGTCGTCAAGTTTTCCTGCACGTTGAGCAACGTTAGATTTGATTCTACGCTCCTGTGCCATTAAAAACTGTTCCCGCGACCGATCGAATAAGTCTAATCCTTCGTGTGGTGATCTGAATAATCGCTGTGTTACCATCGGTGAGCTGTGCTCCGTACCGCCTGCGTTGCAGAATCTTCCGACAGCGACGACCCCCCCAGCGTGTGAGGGACGATAGAGGCCACTTTCGGAGTAGTCGAGGTTGAGGGCGCATAATAAGCAGCAGCGGCAGTTTGCATCCTTCCTTGAGACAGCAGAAAAAGCTCATCCAGGCAGACCCGAGTGAGTCCATTCCGATTGCTCCGCCACATGTTTGGCAAACTTTTACGTTGTGAAGAGCTGCAAGAAAAAATCATTTTTCTGTCCCTGTGCCGCCCAAGAAATACAATTTCACTGTTGATTTAAAGAAATGTATTAATATTTATTATTATAAAAGCAAAATAATTTGAATGTGAAACAAAAAAAAAAAACAAGAAAATCGAACAAAAAAACAAAATTATAAATTATAACGTATTTAAAAATTAAAATAAAACTAAGTTGAATAAACTATACAATCATTTGAAATTAAAATTTAAAGTAAAGTAAAAATTAAAATTTAAAGTAAAATAAAAATAATAAAGTAAAGTAAAGTTAATAAAATTAAAACCTGTAAAAAAATAAGACACAACAGTGTAGGAACAACACGAAATTATAACGATCTAGAAACACCCAACAAAATACAATTAATATTGTACATTTACATATATATATATATATACATACGCACAAACAATTATCGCCCCTTTACCCACCCAGAGAGCTCTTTAGGTAGGAAAGGTAGTAATTAAGCGATAAATATTACATTAACTAAATTACATACACAATACACTTATTACACATAAATTAACCACACTTACCGATACACACATATATATATACATATATATATATATATATATATATATATACACATATTTACATTGTGAATGCCGCGGCGTCTCCGCTCCAGCATCTTGCCACTGGTGTTCCGGCGAGCATGTTGCTTACTTGCAACATCGTTGTGTTTTTGTTCTGTGTGTTTATTTGTCTCATCATTGTTGCATTTTTGATTTCGTTTAGAAAACTGTAAATACATAATATTAAAATTAGTTCAAATGTTATTAAAAATTAAGATATTGAAATTATACTTGCCATGAAAATGAACATGATGTCCGGATAAGTTTTTGTGGAAGGGGAGGGGAAACAAGATGTCAAACGCAGGCTGAGATTGGCCCGTTCGGGTGGCCAACAGATGGGAGACGAGAAACGCACGGCGTCTCAGGAAGGGAGGGTACGCCCGGGTCCTGCAAATGGTCCCTGTTCGAACGGAAGAAGGATTGGTGTTGTTTTCTGTTTGTATTGTAATTTTCACTTACCTATTGTATTTATTGTTGCAGTTTTTCGTCGCCGTTCCTTTTTGCGTAGTTTGTTTTCGTTTTGTCGATAGTGATGGTAATTGAGCTGCAGCTGCAGTTTGGCGATGAATTATCGATTGTGTGAGCTGCGGGGCAGGGATGGAAACACACCCGTGAGGAGTTCCGATGAGCTAGTCGGCGCAGAGTAACAAGCAGTTCATAACATCTTTCACCAAGAATAATCATTAGTTTTGAGTAAGTTAATAAAACTGGATAATTAGATTTGTGACCATTTATGCTAAACTACTTTGAACATCTCTATATATATAAAGTTGCTTATCGAACTGACTTAGCATTGTACAGCCCAAACGGTTTGACGCACGACCTTGAAACTTATCCACAACGATCTTAAGATACTTTCATCAGCGTTTTGCAAAGTAAGACCTGTAAGTGCGTCAAAATCGAGCTCAAAGTTCGCGTTTATTTTGATTATATCAGCACTTGGTCAGGCAGCGGGCTAAGTACTTAGGTAGTGCAGAGGATGTGGTCGTAGACTAACGAACACGGGGTCGCGATTTCGAACCCAGACCGAGAATAATTTTATGTTTATTTCATTTTATTAACTTTTTTTATAAATTTTACGATATTTAACAATTTGGTCAAGATCGGGTTAAATATAGTGGAACAGTTATTTATATTTGCGCAAAAGAAGTAAATTCTAGAAAAATATAATTCGTGCTCCTATTTTCCACGTTTTAATTTCGAGAGCGAAGCGAGCCGGGGGTAGGCGAGTGAAACGATCAGGGGGCGAAGCCCTCTAGTTCATTATAATTCGGTCTCTATCTGGGTTTTTTTTTTCTATTGGTGTTTGTGCCACCTAACAGACAATTACCTATGTAAAAAAACAAGGGACAGTAATCATTATAAGTTTTATTATAAAGCTCAAGAAATCACTGCGGACGGCAGGTCGCACTAGTGACAAAAGCAGCACGAAGGGTGCGAAAGGCGACTAGCAATATATTCAGCTAATATGGAAAATTTGCTATGACTGTCCGATCAGATCGAGATATATACCGATGGAAAGGTTTAGTCCTAACTTAAAAAATGTCATACTAAAACTTCTTCTGACTCCCCTAGTTCATGAGATACGGGGGCGTAAGTAGGAGGGTGAAAATTTTAACGATCGCAGCTAATAGGTCCGTTTTAAAAATCCTAATCAAAACAAGTGGGAAAGGTTATAGTCGAGATCCCGACTATAGGATACCCGTTACTTAACTTAAATATATATAAAAGTATTTTAAAGAAATTAAAAAAAAAAAGAAAAGATTTTTGAGAAATAATAAATCTATTTAAAATTTATTGTTATATGACCTTAATTCCCTATTGGGACATGGCTTGTTGCTCAATTTGGCTCCTCGCCGAGCGCTTAAGTTTGCCACCCAACGGGTACTAGGTGACAATCCAGGAGGAACCACGTGAAGGTAGTGCGTCGACTTGAGAATAGCAGGGACAAGGATCATGCTGACATTACCGAAGTTGAGTGCAATAATTCATTACAGTTATTTTATTCCAACCAATCATGTAGCAACTGCTTCACGTTGTAAAAAAAATTCTACATAGCTCAATATTTAAGCCAAGCTCTCTGAACTGCAAAATATTGTCTTGAAACCAATGACGAAAAAATTCTGCAATTAAATGTTGATTCAACTCCCTCACTTCAACTTCAAATGACATCTCAGCAAACAACAACAACACTTGCATAAATGCAGGGAGCATGGCATGGTACAGCTGATTCAAGAGATGCCAGTCCCTATCATCAATACCATTTGGGTTGTCTCGACCATGATGAAATAACATAAGCTGGTCTCGTCGGCATTAGACATCCACTCATTGTATGCTTTCAATAAGTGCGGGTGAAACAAACATAGTAAACTGAGTTTCGTATTGAGTGTGAGTGAGGCGGCAATGTGATTGTTGATTAACCCTTAGCATGTCCGTAGGGTTTGAATATGCCATTTATAAGAAAAAGACGAGACATTTTTTTAAAGTATGATTTTTAATAATTTTGAATTACCAATTATGCGCTGCTTTTGGTTCTTAATACAAATTTTTTTGTTTAAGTACTAAACTCTAAAATATATTCTTATTTTAAAATAAAAAGAAATTAGAAATTTATCTAGCTCTACATTTTGTGCTGCGATTACTAATTTTTGTTTTAAATTGCTTGTTGTTTTAAAATTATCTTTCGCATAGTGCGAAAAATTTTTTTCTAGCTCTTTGAGCTTATTTTTAAATTGTTCCGACGGTTTAATAAGGCCGCCGTGAGACACCTCATCTACATAGGTGAATGTCGAACTTTGTTTGCAGCAGTCACTCATCCTTAGCCTTTTAATGACATAGCCGGCGACATACTCTACGGCATCCTCCGTCAACTCATCCATTTCGATGCCTGCAGGTATGTTGTTAGCTATGCTTTGCTCGTCATCTTCAGGCTCATCATCTTCAGGCTTATTTTCCTTATTTTCTAAATTTTTAGAGCTAAAGTCTAAATTAAGCCAGCTATCAGAGTTGTCTTCTTCCACATTTCCATTGTTTCTCAACAATTCTGTATTCTTGGCTGGATATAATATAAGAATTATTAGTAAATAATAAAATTAAAAGAAACACATAAAAGACAAAACACAAAAGACACCACATAACTACCTACATTCTCGATTTAAACTTTGTTGAAACATATGGCTAAACATTTAACAATAATAATTAAGAAAATGAATTAATTTTGTAATTCATTCTTCTAAATTTGACATACCTATTAAATATTTTCTTTACCTATACTTAAACTGTAGTGGAGTTGGATGGTCAAACTGATTTGCTAAGAATTTCGGAACTCATTATTTTCGTCATTTTTTCCAAAACATCTCTTTGAAATTGGAGTTACTTCCCATAATGCTGCGTGGATTGGATGCAATTTGCCGTTGAAAGTTTTGAATTAAACACGTCGAACCATTCATTCAGTAATTTAAATAAATTTGACGTTTCGCACGCATTATCCACATCATACCCCAACAAATAGCAGCGTCTGATGGAGCTGGCGGTAGTGTTGGAAAATAACTGCGTAGCCAATTTTACCTTTTGTTTATCTAGCGAGCGAACATTTAAATGGTTCTCGCTTATTTTGAACAGTATGGACACATCAGATTTAGCGCAATGATTAAATGTCTGTTGGACTGTCGTTTTGGTCAACTTTTTTCTATTTAATGTTAATCCGGAATCCACATAATGGTTTCGGACCAACTTAATTAAATGAGGTGTATCCGAAAAAACGAAAATTTTTAAATGTTCGTCCGTTGAATGGCTAAACCAGGTTTTTGCAAAAAAAAAAATTACAAAATATTAAAGATTATTTTTAATTTTAATGCTTGTGACAAACTTACATTCTGATACACCAAGCTCTGACCATAGTCTTTGGTTTCCAGAACCAGAACAATAGCTACTTCTGGATACCCTTTTGTGTGTAGCTTCCTTATTATGTTGTTTAGGGTATCTGCGTCCATTCGGGTGCTGAAGTCAAAAAAAAATTGGCTGCTTCCACGATTTTTTGAGACCACGAACAATAGCCACTTGCACATAATTGCTGGGCTCGTATATGACATCTGCTGAGCTGTCGTACTCAAAGGCTGCAGCGACCTTCATCTCGTCAAAGGCCAGTACGCAAAGCTTGTCGGCCTCATCCATTGCATCATTTTCCATAAGGTCTATGGCAACATCCAGGCATCCTGTCTTTATCTCCACATCTGATAACCATCTATACAACGTGGTACGGCTGGGTAACGGAAATTCTTTTTTGTAAGGATGGTTATACGCTCGAGGGCCAGCGGTGTGGAGACAAATAGCTGCCGATATGTCGTCTGATGTAAATGTGCTTCTTTTTCCACCATTCTTCTGTATTTTAATTTGAGTCTCGGTAAAAATTTTCCCTAGAGACTCTTCTAATTGGCGAGACTCAAGCTGAACGTTGTAAATCGTACTCCATCGCTCGAATTATCTGCGTCAGGCTCTTATTTTCATTGGACAATGAACAGCACCTACAAACACAGTCACATTATTGTTTACAAAAATGTACATGCTTTTACTATTTTAACTTACTCTGTTTGCGTACTGGAACTGGCGTAGCCTTCTTTTACATTTTCTGGTTCAGGCTCTACTTCTATTGTTGGAATGGCATCTTTATTAAGTCGCCTTTTTTATTTGTCTGACCTTTGTTCGGTGTAGACTTCCACTGCGAATCATTAAAGTGTGTGCCACAAATTTGCGAGTTTTCACCCAGGCTGCACCCCAGGCTTTGTTCCCACAATTTTCTTTTCATATTACACTTCGGTACATGAACAATACTCACTCTCACTCACATTTTGTTCATACGGACGGACGGACAGACACATATAGCTATATCGCCAGAGATGACACGTACCACCTACACGTACAGTATGCAGAATGTACCACACGTACGCAAGCCAGCGCCATCTTCTCCGCCTACACACCAAAGCAACTGCAGCAAAGGCAAACCTAAAACAACGCGTGGAAAAGGCTGTAGTCGAGATCCCGATCATATAATACCCGTTACTTATTTAAATAATATAAGAGAACTTTAAAGAAATTACTTGTATTACTTTGAAAACATTAAATCGCCATAACTTGCATTTTACTTGTCCGACCTGGCTGCGATTCAGTGTGATAATAGATAATAATAGTAGACAACGTTAATCTCCACAAAAAACGAAGCAGCGAAACACGAAGGCAACGTGACGGTTTACTCACTGCACTTTTGACTAACGGACTTCAGCCGAACGCATCCGTCGTGCGAGCAAAATCCCTTGAGCACTCACATCGTGACAGAAATAGCGTGCTATTTATAGAATACACATATTCTCTCTCTTTATACGTGTGTCGGTTGTGACGCCGCGGCGTCATAGCGAAAACGTATGTAATCGCACTGCGCTCTTCCTCTTCTCACACTAGTTAATTGCGAGGTAGCTTCAGTTTTTGCACTAAACGTGTGCTTAGGCGCACCCAGATGCATGAAAGACCGGGGTAATTTCGTTAGAGAATTGAATAGGAAAGACTCCTGTAGTAGTGGGATTGAGTCCAAATGAGTTCCATAAAAGTTGAAAAATAGCCCAATTTTAGTGATCTTAAGTGACTAATGACGCCATTTCATCAAAAACGAACCTACTTTTCAGATGAAAAAACATAAAGATCGGTCGAAAATCTTGTCAACAAATCAGTTTTAAAGTTGGCATTTTTTTTTTTAAATTGCACATTTGGGCGTGCACTGAAAGAAGGGTCAACTTTGAGAGGCTGTCACGGTCACAATGTTTACCTGATTTCAAAAATTTACAATCGCTTTCATCGAAAAAATGATTTAAATACCGCCCCCACCCCATTGTGCACTGTGAGCAAAAAGGGTGAGCTTCTTTGGACATACAAATTACTTTTTGCGCAGCACCGAATTCCAGTTTTCGCTTTTTTTTTATTAATTTATATTTTTATTTAAAATTTTTAGATTAAACTGAATTTTGTTCGTCACAAAATTTGACATCAAAAATTTTGGGGCTAGAAATTGCTTTCGTCACTAGACTTTCACCTCGTGTATAGTTTTTTTTTTGGGATATCAGAAATTTTTGCAATTGCTTTTGACATTGTAACTTTATCATTAATGCAGGCAAATAGTAAAATATATAAATATAGTTGTTGAACGTATTTCATATTTAAAAAAAATTTTTTCTTTAATTATAAAGAAAAACTAGGGGGCTCGACCCCCTGCTCGCTTTGCTCGCGTTGCTACAGCCGAGCATACTCTACTGTCGGAGACTTCGTACTTACTATGAAAAAAAAAGTTTTTCATACTAAGACTTGGATTTCGCCCGATCGGTCCTGTGGGCGCTATATGATATAGTGGTCCGATTCAAAAAAGAAACAAACTTGACCTGCCTGCAATATAGATGAATCTACACACCAAATATTGTGACTAGCTTTAAAATTGTTCTTATAATTTAGATATGACATTTTTGTTTTTCGATTTGTGGGCGATAAAGGGGACGTGGCCGAATTTTGAAACAAACTTGATCTGTTTGCAATATAAAGGAACCTACATACCAGTTTTGGTGTGTCTAGCTCTTATAGTCTCTGAGATCTAGGCGCTCATACAGACGGACAGACAGACGGACATTGCTATATCGATTCGGCTATTGATGCTGATCAAGAATATATATACTTTATAGGGACTGCCACGCCTCCTTCTGCCTGTTACGCACATATTCGTTAAAGCAAACCCAATAGACCCCTGTACTTTTTTAAAAGTCTTAAAAGGGGGTCTTAAAAAAGGGCTCCGCCTCCTGCTCGCTTCGCTCACCTACCCCCGGCTCGCTTCGCTCGCGGTGTGGTGCGGCTACAGTCGAGCACGCTCGACAGTAGGATACCCTGAGCCCAGATACTTTTTTATAAAATTGGATTTTCGACCAATTGTTCCTATGGCAGCTATATGATATATGGAACCGATTTAAACCAAATCTGGTCAGAATGTACAAAACCAAAGTTAACGCATATTCTATCAGTTTGGTTAGGATGTCTTAAAAATACAAAAAACTTTTTCATACTAAATTTATATGATATAGTCGACCAATCGGTCCTAAGTCAGCTATATGATATAGTCGACCGATTTGAACGAACTTCAAATCAGCAACAACAGCCGAGTCGATATAGCCATGTGTGTCTGTCCGTCTGTGTGAGCGCCTAGATCTCAGAGACTATAAGAGATAGAAATACCAAACTTTCACCCACAGACTCGAAATGCGTTGGAGCAGGTCAAGTTTATTTCAAATTTTTGTCACCCCCCATTCCGCCTCCGCAAATCGCAAAATACCATTAGTTCGTCTGTATAAACAACAGTATCTCAGAGACTATAAGAGATAGAGTAACCAAATTTGACACGCAGATTTCTATAGTTTGTTTCAAATTTAAGCTACGCCCCGTTCCGCCCCCGAAAATCGGGAAAAACCACCACACTTACAGTTTTTAAGATAATCCTTTTTTTGTGATAATAAACGTTATCTATTAGTATTATCTATTATCCCACTGAATCCCATCAAGATCCGACAAGTAGAACGGTAGTTATGACGATTTAATGTTTTCAAAGTAATGCAAGTAATTTCCTTAAACAAACAGAGACTAAAAGAGATAAAGTAACCAAATTTGGCTCGCAGATTTCTATGTACCCCACGCAGGTCAAGTTTGTCTTAAATTTCTTGTGGGTTTTAGAGTTGCAAGTTTCTATTATCTATTATCCTAAAAAAACACAGCAAGATCGGACAAGTAGAACAGCAGTATTAACGTGCCAAAGTTCTTGAAGCAAAATAAGCTCCTTAGAGTATGCAATAGTTTTAATAATCTTAGACTCAACAAAAATGCATCAAATAATTCTCAACTGGTTCCGACGACGCAAATATGACATTCGGCTTGAATCGCCAATCGAGGCAACACAAATGGTACTGATGATAGGGAATGGCATCTCTTGAATCAGCTGTACCATGCCATGCTCCACGCTTTTATGCAAGTGTTGCTTGTTGTTGGTTTTATCATGTGGCCTGTTACTCAGTAGAGGGGTCGGTAACCAAAGAGATTTAAAAGTTGGCCTTTTTTTTTTTTTTTTTACTTTGCCTTTATTTATTGAATCTCCTCCAAGGGAGACTTACAATAAGTTTATCAAATCTTATATTTAAAGCTTAACTAACAGTCATGTTGACTTAATATGATCTACGGTGCCCCAAGGGTTTATTGCTGGGCTGGAAGGTCGTTTCGTTTAAGGCGGGTTCGACTGCAAACCCGAGTTAACCGTTGAGCAAGAGGATTTGGGTGTGAAGATAGTTTAATATTGTAGCTCGCCTTTTGTCTTGCTATCTCATCTTTGACGTATATAACCTTCGAATCTCTATGAATGTTCTCGTTTCGAACATACCATGGTGCCCCAGTGATAGTCCTCAGGATTTTTGATTGTGCTCGTTGGATGACATCAATATTGCTACTGCACGCGTTTCCCCAAAGCTACGAGCCGTAGGTCCACACTGGTTTTATGGTGGAATTGTAGAGTAGAACCTTGTAGTCTAAGCTGAGAGGAGATCGGGGATTCAAAAGCCAATAGAGGTTGTTGGCTTTCAGTTTAATCTGCGTTTTTTTTGCTTCAAGGTGCCGACGCCAGGTGAGCCGCCTATCAAGATGAACGCCAAGGTACGTTACTTTTTTGGCTTGTGGGAGTTGTGTATTAGACAGTGCTAACGGAGGACATGTTTGCATGTTGAGAGTAAACGTGATATGTTTACACTTTTGTTTATTTCTCTACTACCGCCAAATGTTCAGCTAGACGTGCTGATGCTTCAATGGGGCATCTGGAACGACTAAGAATTGCGGTGTCGTCGGCAAACGTAGATGTTGTTAGCCGCTCGTTTATGGCGATGTCCGCTGTGTAAATTACGTATAGTGTTGGTCCCAATACACTTCCCTGGGGAGCTCCAGCTTCTATAAAATGATCATCGGATGTAGTGGTGTTGCATCTCACTGCGAAGACTCTATTGTAGAGGTACGACTCGAGAAGACTATGAGTGTACACTGGGAGCGTCGATTTGATTTTATGCATGAGACCTTCAAGCCACACTCGATCGAAGGCCTGGGAGACGTCGAGGAATATTGCGCTGCAGTATTCCCGATGTTCGTATGCTGTGCGTATTTCTGATGTTATTCGGTTAACTTGCTCGATAGTTCCATGCTTTTCTCGGAAGCCAAATTGATGTGTTGGTATTGTGTTGTGTGTTCTGAGATGAGGAATTATGCGCATCAAGAGGCATTTTTCAAAAAGCTTAGACAAGCACGGTAGTAGGCTAATTGGTCTGTACGATGATGGTATTGTATGGTCTTTTCCTGGTTTGGGAATCATTATAATGACCGATTTCTTCCATTTTTTTGGGAAGTGGCCGAGTGTTGTAATCGTGTTGAAAAGTTTACAGATGAGGGAAATAGCACAGTTTGGAAGTTCAATGATCATTTGTTGAGTTATTAGATCGCAGCCTGGAGCTTTCTTTGGTTTCATCTGTTCTTTTATGACTTTTACAATTTCATTTGGACGAAATTCAGGTGGTTCAGGTTCGCCAGGTTGGCCTAAATCTTATGTATTAGGTTTCAGTTAAGTCACAACAGCAACACAATATGGCATTTAAACCTTTTTATCATTCTTGCGCCTCAGAATTCTCAACTGGTTCTAGCGACGCAAAGATGGCATTAAGTTTGAATTGCTGGTCAACTAGCAGAAACGGTACTGAGGATGGAAAATTATCATCTCTTGAATTCATGCTCCTTGCATTTATGCAAGTGTTGTTGTTGCTTGCTGAACATGTCATATCGACAGTAAACCAACAAAAGACACAATTTTTTGTTTTTCACAAATTTATCTCATACAATATTTTGTAGGCCATAAAAGTTTGAATTGATTTCAAACTTTGCAGAATTTTTTTCTTAGACCTGAAGCAGTTGCTACTTGAATTAAACCTGAAGCACTTGCTAATATATAGCAGTTGATAACCTGAGGTTGTTGAAACAATTGTGAACATGAAACAGTTAATAACTAAAATCAGTTTTTAGCCTGAAGAAGCTGCTTATTTTCAAATTTGGACAAAAGCCTTCCTTTTCGATTCTCATAATTAGGAGGACGAGGCAAATTGAGCAGCAAGCCATGCCCCAATAGGGGATTCAGGGCCCATAGTAATTAGTTTAAATAATAATAGTTAATTCTCAAAAAACATTTTTTCTAAAAATTTGTTTACGATACTTTTATACATATATATTTAACTATAGCCTTTCCCACTTGTTAGATCTAAAATTGTGCCAAAGTGAACATGCTATCGACTTGCTGTGTAAGTTGTAATCATTTGTGCATTGTGGTCCTGATATATAGCTTTTAATTTTTGCTAAACCTAGTTTTGCAGTTTCCTTGTGCGTGAGTTTGTTTGTGTATTTCGGCTTTTGCTTTGCATCGCCCACACAAGTTTGTTGTTCTTTTAAGCACAGCGATTGTTTTCGTACTGGTGCTTAAATGTTGCCGTAAATTTAAATTGAAATATATTTAATCTCTTTGCACCCTAATTGCTGGCCCTGAAAAGGGCCACTGGGTGCTGGCCATCATGGTTATCAGGGTCATCAGGGACTTATAGTCTTCACTGAAATAAACTAAAATAAAATTAGTGAACCGCATATTTTTTTTTTAAATATAGTTGCTCTCCTTCGTGGTCGAAGCATGTGGCTTCTTAGGCATCTGCAGCTTCTGCGTCATCATCTTCCTAGGGTGGCTTCTTAGATATTTGTAGCATCTTCGTCATCAGCGTCAAAATCGTCATCATTGTTCTCCTATGAGGAAATGAAATATATGGGCCGATTGCCTACGGCGCTTTTTTCCTAACTCACCTCGTCAAAATGGACATCTTCATTTATGACCAACTCTTTGGAAGTGCTGTAATGCCTTCCAATGGCCATAAACACCTCATGGATCCTATCCGTGACTTTTTTAAACTTCTGGAACTGAAACTTGGCCAGGTATCCGATATAGTGGGTCTTCTTCCGTCCATAGCGGGGGATGTCGCCTCGCATATCTCGCCACAGTCGCTCGATGTTTTGTGTATGAGCTCCGGTTCCTGGGTCCACAAAATTCTTGGAGTGGTTAACTGTTTGGTGTTTATATCCTTCATCTTCCAAACAGTTGTATGCTTGCCAGCAGTCGGATATGATGGTAGTCCCATCGGCAATGTGCTCCTTTATTATGTTGAGCAATGTCTCCTTGTCACGACTCTTAACTGGAAGGATAAAGAAATCGCGAGTTCCTCTCTCGATTCCTCCAAACACCCACTGGCCTTTAACCAGTCGTCCACAGTTATATTTTCTTTTGCCCACCTTTGCCTCGTCTATCAATACTATTTTTTCAGGGCCTCCGATAGTAGGACGACTATTAGAAATGCTCCTCATGAAGCTCTTGAAGTCTATAACACACTGACGGCTCCATCGCATTTCTGTTTCCAAGCTTTCTGTTCCCCTTTTCGTGCGAACAGCGTCCCAAACAACGAATAAGCAGATATCATCGATGCTCATCCTCGATCCCTCGAAGAAAGTGTTAGCACCAACTGTTTGCTTAAAATTGCACTGATTTTTAAGCTTTTTCTTGTTGCTTCCCGCTTGCTGTGTAACGTACGCACGGCAGCTGAAGGAAAACGACGTTCCGTCACGTGAAGCCAATCGACACACCGCACCACAATTCGGGCAAATCTTTTCACTGAGTATTACGTTGTGACTCCGCAAGAAGTCAAACAACTCACTTTCACTGAGTGTAAGAAACTCTCTCGCAGTAAAATCACAGCCTGTGCACGACATTTTATCAATATTAAAGCTTTCTGCACGGTTCCGTTATATAAAGTGTTGGAAAACGGCTAAAATTAGGTACTTACCCAAATTCGCTTACAAAAGTAGTGTTGGTAAACGGACAAAGTAGTGACTAATTGCACAATACAATCATGCAAAATTTAATTTTGTATGGAAATTTCAAAGATTTTTTTAAAAATAAACCAAGTGAGTCCCCAATCTAATCACTGCGGACGGCAGTTCGCGTTAGTGACGAAAGCAGCACGAAGGGTGCGAAAGGCGACTAACTATATATACAGCTAAGTTGGAAAATTTGCTACGACTGTCCGATCAGATCGAGTTATATACCGATCGAAAGGTTTAGTCCTAACTTACAAAATGGCATACTAAAACTTTTTCTAATTCACCTGGGTCATGAGATACGGGGGTGTAAGTGGGAGGGGAAAAATTTGTATGATCGCAGCTTGTGGAGCCGTTGGGGCTTTTTGGTAAAATTATTTATTTTTTAAAAGTTTTTATCAAAAATACGCGTCGATTGCTACCTCGATGACCCAAATCCGTTAACTGGTTCAAAAGATAAATAAATTTGAAATTTTTAGTAGACTTTTCAAAATTAAATGAAAAGTTAGTTTCTTTGTTTGTCTGTTTGTCTGTTTGTATCAAAGCGCTAAAAAAGCTAAGATGTAATGATGGGGATTTATTCTTCTTTGAAAATCTAGAAATGTTTGTTTTACGACTTTTTCAATTTCCCGCTAGTTTAGCGGGAAAACGCTAAATCCCGCTAAAATAGTTTACAACAGTTTCCAAACCATAAGAGCTACAGATATGTTCTATATATCATTGGAAAGGTATGTTTGAGGGCTTTTATGCGTACCTTAAAACTTTTTTCTAAAGTATTCAGGTAACATTATACAGGTGATATTATATTTTTAAGCTAAAATTTAGGCTAAAAGCGAAAATTGGCATTCGGCACTGCGCAAAAAGTAATTTTTATGTACAAAGAAGCTCATCCTTTTTGCTCACAATGCACAATGCCAATTTTCACTTTTTTTTTATTAATTTATATTTTTATTTAAAATTTTTAGATTAAACTGAATTTTGTTCGTCACAAAATTGGATATCAGAAATTTTGGGGCTAGAAATTGCTTTCGTCACTAGACTTTTACCTCGTGTAGAGGTTTTTTTTGTGGGATTTACTTTACTGCCCAAAATCAACTAAGAAATTTTGATATCCATATAATAAGATTAGATAATTAAAACTCAGTGTTTATTTATAAATGTGCTATTAAGATGATTAAAGGCTAAAATAAAATTTTTTAATTTTGTAATTGAGTAATAAGAGAAGTAATATGGCAATTTGGGATGCTAAACGGATATGTGCAAGCCTCTGTCATTTAAAATTTTTTTGGGTTTTGTTGCGGGTTCGATTCTCGCCGGGGACAACTTTTCTTCAGCTGATTTTTTAGTTTTTTTTTTAAATTTATTTACAACTTTTTTAAATTATTTTATGTTGACATTTATATAAATGTTATGTTAAAATTCTAAGTAAATTTAGTGTTTTATAAATTTACTATGAAAATTTATGTTTCTAATAATTTTATCTGTTAACTTTTTTTGATTCAAATATATTATTTAATTAAATTTTGAGCTTCAATTATGTTACTATATCAATTAATTGTTGGTTAGTTTATTTATTACAACATTTTACATGTTAAACATGTAGTTTTAATTTAATCTCTGTTAAGGATTTACATTAATGTCGGCGTATATATAAGAATTTAAGTTTATCTTAAATATTATTTAATTCTTAGAAGTGGATGTTTTTGGATAGTAAGTACGGGGTCTCCGACAGTCGAGTATGCTCGACTGTAGCACAGGCCGACTAGTTTTTTTTTGAGATGAGTACCGTATAATAGACATTTACCCTAGTCTGGAGTTGCTTAGCCAATATAAATTTAACTCACCACATGATTCTCAATTTGAGCAGTTCCCCCTAATATACCGGTTACTCAGCCTCCCGTGACTCCATTGGCATCTGATCACTATCAAGACGCTTCGCCAACTTCATCTTTATCGGCCTCTCCGGGTATTATTAACCTATTCAATTCTCCTACACCTTCTGCAGGTGATTCTATCACTCAGACAATTTAATCAGCCCAAGTCATCGTGTCTTTGGTGCGGGCTGGATCTGCTCGGAAGTGTAGACCTCCTCGTACTGCAGCGCCTAGCAATAGAACTGATAACGTATCTGAGATCCCTATTTTAAATGTTGTTTCTCCTCGTAAGCAAGTATTTGTGTCTAGGTTATTCTCGGACACTACTTGTGAAAATGTGGAGGCATACATTTCTAGCAAAGTCTCTGCTAATGTCTCAATCACTAAATTTAGCGTGGCAAAAATCATGTTTTTGACGAAAGCGTTCGTAAAAAGTAATAACGGCATTCGATAGAGAAAACTTAAAAGATTACGAAATCAGGTAGATTTTTGAAATCAGGTAAAAATTGTGGGCGTGACAGGCTCTCAAGGTTGACCCATATTTCAGTGCGCGCAAAAATGTGAAAATTTTATAAAAAATACAAACTTTAAAACTGATTTGATGACAAGTTATATGACCGATCTTTATGTTTTTGTTTTCATATGAAAAGTACATTCATTTCTAATTAAATGGCGTAGAATTTTGTTTCTACACTTTTATCCCAGCGATTTTTAAAAAAGGCACTAAAATTAAGCTGTTTTTTGACTTTGATGGAATAGAACAAAAATTGGACTCATTTGGACTCAATCCCACTACCACAGGAGTCTTTGTTAATCAATTCTCTAACGAAATAACGCCGGTCTTTCATGCGTCCAGCTGCGTCTGGGGAAGTTAAAGGACAAAAACTGATGCAACCTCGCAAAAATAATGGTGATAGAAGAGGAAGAGCGCAGTACAATTACATACGTTTTGGGTATTCCTGTCTGTTAATGAATAAGATGCAAAAAAATATATTTGCGAATATAATGAATTAGCATTATTGTTACTTGTACCTGTCTTAAAATCGGTTAGAGCCGTTATTGCGCGAATTATGTTTGGGAAATTTTGAGCAGGTATGTATTACAGGTAAAACCGATAGTTGAGGAAATTTATACGAACTTCTATCCGTTCTGATGAAATATGAATGGAGATCACTGCCTATTCTTTTTCAATATGGTTTTAGTTTTTAAATAGTCAAAAAATACCTATTTAATGATTCAAAGGCAATATTGGATAAACTAGATGTTGTTTTTTACCTAATTTAAAAGGAAGTATGTACCTGTTTAATGAAAGGTTTTACCTAATTAAAAAAAAACTATTTAATGAAATGCAGTCAATGTTGTTAGACAGTTCATTTTTGACTTCATAAGAGCCATTACATATCTGAAGCTGCTTTTTTCTTGAACAGTATTTTTAAATATAATTCAGAAAATTTTCGTCAGTACTAGAAGTGAAGTGTAATCATGGCTTTAAATAATTCAAAATGTTTCGAGATATTCATTGCCACAAAAAACAAACCTGAATTCCAAATGACTATACTGAATGAATTGAAGGCACCCTTAGAAGATGTGTCAGCTGAGTTTATAGGCAAAATTACCAACATTTATCGGAACTTGGACAAAAAATGGCAAAGATCCCAACGATCAGCAGAAAGGTTTCAAAAATTTTTTGTTTACTGGCTTAATGACTTTACGGAATTTGAGGTGGCAGGAGAAGAAACGGGCCCATCTACTAGCCAAGGCAGAGGAAGACCGAGAAAGCCCTTGGAAGACTACTCGACGTACACAAGGAAACGCAAGCTAGACAATGGCAGATGCGCTATCTTCAAAATATGTGAAAGTGCAGGAAAGGACAAAAGCGGATATAACAAAAGCAGTGAAGATCGCAAGTCCATTACGGCTGAACAGAATTAAGAAAAGCATTCCAACGCCACACAATTCTGCGGCAACAAGTTATACAGTTGACGACGCTTTTGCTTTATTTATGGACTTGGGATTACGAGGCTCCTTACTTCGACATGTCGATGTTATTCCCGGATATAAAAAATTGGATTTGCTAAAAAGGAAGCCGTTCCGCCTAATTTGACAATAACCAATGTATCTGTTGAGGTTGGACTTCAGGATTTGATGGATCACATTGCTAGTCGCCTAATACAAAGTTTGCCTGAGGAAGAGGTTGAGCTGCATATAAGCAAATAATACATACAGAAGACGAAACCATTTCTGATAAAAAAAATGTTTATGGCGTCTCTAGTTCCCTTACGACTAAGAAGTAAAAGCTCTGAGCATTGGAGAAATCCTAGACCATCCACTGTTCATTACAGCCGTCCAATATTCTTCAAATATGCTAAAGAAACAGGCGAACTGACACAATCAACTTGAGCCGACATGGATTCACAAATAGATCGATTGATTCCAACTGATATTACAACCAAGAATTGGAAAACCTTGAAAGTTGATTTTTCGTTTTTTTTCACCATGATTGATGGAGGTGTGCAATTTGTAAAAAGACTCAATCACAATATTCGAAAAAAGGCGATCAACGAAGGGAAATAATCTGGACGATTCTACAAAGGACAATTCAATGAAGGAAAGTTATCTGGACGATTCTACTAAGGAAAATAATCTGGACGATTCAACGAAGGAAAATAATCTGGACGATTCAACGCAGAATAAGGAATGCTATAAGCATGGAATTTCTCCATTACATTGTAGAATAAAGTGTATGGACTTCATTTTGAAGCTTGCGTACACACTTCCACGGCCAGGAGAAAAATATGACGATAAACAAACACAGAAGGAAATCAGAGCTGACCGGAAAAATATTATTCAAGCAGAGTTTACTAACAGGCTTGGATTAAAGGTGGACTACCCAAAGCACAATTATGGAAATACCAATGATGGGAATACGTCTAGAAGATTTTTTGCTAATGATGAAGTGACCTCTCAAATAACAGGTGTTCACTATGACATTATTAAAAGGTTGTCAGTTATCCTTAATGTCATAAATTCTAAGGAAATGATAAATTGCTCAAAATAGAAGAGTATGATGCATCAAAAACAAAGTAACTTTTGATTGAAATGTACCCCAAGAAGTTGCTTACACCTACCGTTCACAGGATTTTGGATCATGGCGGAGATTTAATTGAGAGTTGGAGAGTTGTCCGAAGAAGCACAGGAATGCAAAAACAAGGAAAATAAAAAATTTAGATACACGAATACTTGCAAGATTTCACGTGAGAGGCAAAATGAAGACCTTTTTAATATGCTGTCGGCCTCTTCAGATCCACTTGTTTCATCCTTTAGACATGTTAAATCACGAAAGGATTTAGAAGAAAATAACTATAGTCCCGAAATGTTAAGTTTATTGGATATTAATCCAAATGTTAATGAATATTTTGAAGAAAATCAGGCATAAAATAAATATATACACAGCTTTTTTTTTCCTTTTGTTATTAGGTTATTAAAACTATTTAATATGTTAAAAAATATTGTTTAATAATGAAATGAGATTAAAATAAATATACTACACACAAAAAAAAAATGTTTTTTTTTAACTTTACATGTCCAAAATGCACCGAAAATATTTTTCAACTTTGGCCAACAACCCTGAGTCGCCCTGTGGGCCAAACACCCTGTGTAAACATTCATTTTAAAACTTATGAACTAACTTTCTATCAAATGCTTTTTAAATTTTGAAAATATCTTCACTGGTTCAAAAAATATGATTTTTGCAACGCAAAATGAGGATCTGCCCCACTGTGCGGCCCGTGAAATAGCATCTTTTAAAATAAGTGTCCCCCACGACTCATTTGCTGTCATTTGTGATCCAAAACTTTGACCACCTCATATGATTGTTCATGAGTTTAAGCCCAAAAGGCGTAGTGAATCCTTGCCTGTATCGCTTACAGCCGGCAGTTCCAACGTACAGGAGTCCGTTAGTACGGCTTCAAAAAACTAGACCTGCGGTCCGATTTTGCCTGTATTCACTATCAAAATGTTAGAGGCCTCCTTACTAAGCTTAAAAATCTATATTTGAGTAGTATGTCCTTTGATTCTGATATAATTGCTTTGTCAGAAACTTGGTTAAATCCTACAGTATCTGATTCTGAAGTTATGTCAAATAATTATCTTTTGTATAGAAATGATCGACCGACTCGAAGTGGTGGCGTACTTATTGCCACTATATCGGCACTTCAGTCAGAACGCATTACTTTTAATGTGACTACTGATATCGAAATTGTTGCTGTCAAAGTAACTTTTCAACTCGATCAATTTTATCACCTGCTCTTATATCCTCCAAAAGCTTCTCCTGCAGTTTACTTGCAACATTTTACCTGTATTGAAGAAATTAATCTTCAAGTCAAAGACAACGACTTATTTATTGTGCTGGGTGATTTTAATTTGCCTAAAATTTCTTGGTCATTTTTCAGTAGCACAAATTACCTTGTTCCTTTAAACCAAGATAATTTTTTAGATATCTTTTTCTAATTCACCTGGGTCATGAGATACGGGGTGTAAGTGGGAGGAAAAATTTGTATGATCGCAGCTTGGAGCCGTTGGGCTTTTGGTAAAATTATTTATTTTTAAAAGTTTTTATCAAAAATACGCGTCGATTGCTACCTCGATGACCCAAATCCGTTAACTGGTTCAAAAGATAAATAAATTTGAAATTTTTAGTAGACTTCTCAAAATTAAATGAAAAGTTAGTTTCTTTGTTTGTCTGTTTGTATCAAAGCGCTAAAAAAGCTAAGATGTAATGATGGGGATTTATTCTTCTTTGAAAATCTAGAAATGTTTGTTTTACGACTTTTTCAATTTCCCGCTAGTTTAGCGGGAAAACGCTAAATCTCGCTAAAATAGTTTACAACAGTTTCCAAACCATGAGAGCTACAGATATGTTCTATATATCATTGGAAGGTATGTTTGAGGGCTTTATGCGTACCTTAAAACTTTTTTTAAAGTATTCAGGTAACATTATACAGGTGATATTATATTTTAAGCTAAAATTTAGGCTAAAAGCGAAAATTGGCATTCGGCACTGCGCAAAAAGTAATTTTTATGTACAAAGAAGCTCATCCTTTTTGCTCACAATGCACAATGCCAATTTTCACTTTTTTTTTATTAATTTATATTTTTATTTAAAATTTTTAGATTAAACTGAATTTTGTTCGTCACAAAATTGGATATCAGAAATTTTGGGGCTAGAAATTGCTTTCGTCACTAGACTTTACCTCGTGTAGAGGTTTTTTTTGTGGATTTACTTTACTGCCCAAAATCAACTAAAATTTTGATATCCATATAATAAGATTAGATAATTAAAACTCAGTGTTTATTTATAAATGTGCTATTAAGATGATTAAAGGCTAAAATAAAATTTTTAATTTTGTAATTGAGTAATAAGAGAAGTAATATGGCAATTTGGGATGCTAAACGGATATGTGCAAGCCTCTGTCATTTAAAATTTTTTTGGGTTTTGTTGCGGGTTCGATTCTCGCCGGGGACAACTTTTCTTCAGCTGATTTTTTAGTTTTTTTTTTAAATTTATTTACAACTTTTTTAAATTATTTTATGTTGACATTTATATAAATGTTATGTTAAAATTCTAAGTAAATTTAGTGTTTTATAAATTTACTATGAAAATTTATGTTTCTAATAATTTTATCTGTTAACTTTTTTTGATTCAAATATATTATTTAATTAAATTTTGAGCTTCAATTATGTTACTATATCAATTAATTGTTGGTTAGTTTATTTATTACAACATTTTACATGTTAAACATGTAGTTTTAATTTAATCTCTGTTAAGGATTTACATTAATGTCGGCGTATATATAAGAATTTAAGTTTATCTTAAATATTATTTAATTCTTAGAAGTGGATGTTTTTGGATAGTAAGTACGGGGTCTCCGACAGTCGAGTATGCTCGACTGTAGCACAGGCCGACTAGTTTTTTTTTTAGATGAGTACCGTATAATAGACATTTACCCTAGTCTGCTTAGCCAATATAAATTTGACTCACCACATGATTCTCAATTTGAGCAGTTCCCCCTAATATACCGGTTACTCAGCCTCCCGTGACTCCATTGGCATCTGATCACTATCAAGACGCTTCGCCAACTTCATTTTTATCGGCCTCTCCGGGTATTATTAACCTATTCAATTCTCCTACACCTTCTGCAGGTGATTCTATCACTCAGACAATTTAATCAGCCCAAGTCATCGTGTCTTTGGTGCGGGCTGGATCTGCTCGGAAGTGTAGACCTCCTCGTACTGCAGCGCCTAGTAATAGAACTGATAACGTATCTGAGATCCCTATTTTAAATGTTGTTTCTCCTCGTAAGCAAGTATTTGTGTCTAGGCTATTCTCGGACACTACTTGTGAAAATGTGGAGGCATACATTTCTAGCAAAGTCTCTGCTAATGTCTCAATCACTAAATTTAATTTTGCTATGGCCCACACTGGGGCAGGCGGCCGAAAAGCGTGGCAAAATCATGTTTTGACGAAAGCGTTCGTAAAAAGTAATAACGGCATTCGATAGAGAAAACTTAAAAGATTACGAAATCAGGTAGATTTTGAAATCAGGTAAAATTGTGGGCGTGACAGGCTCTCAAGGTTGACCCATTTTTCAGTGCGCGCAAAAATGTGAAAATTTTATAAAAAATACAAACTTTAAAACTGATTTGATGACAAGTTATATGACCGATCTTTATGTTTTTGTTTTCATATGAAAAGTACATTCATTTCTAATTAAATGGCGTAGAATTTTGTTTCTACACTTTTATCCCAGCGATTTTTAAAAAAGGCACTAAAATTAAGCTGTTTTTTGACTTTGATGGAATAGAACAAAAATTGGATTCATTTGGACTCAATCCCACTACCACAGGAGTCTTTGTTAATCAATTCTCTAACGAAATAACGCCGGTCTTTCATGCGTCCAGCTGCGTCTGGGGAAGTTAAAGGACAAAAACTGATGCAACCTCGCAAAAAAAATGGTGATAGAAGAGGAAGAGCGCAGTACAATTACATACGTTTTGGGTATTCCTGTCTGTTAATGAATAAGATGCAAAAAAATATATTTGCGAATATAATGAATTAGCATTATTGTTACTTGTACCTGTCTTAAAATCGGTTAGAGCCGTTATTGCGCGAATTATGTTTGGGAAATTTTGAGCAGGTATGTATTACAGGTAAAACCGATAGTTGAGGAAATTTATACAAACTTCTATCCGTTCTGATGCAATATGAATGGAGATCACTGCCTATTCTTTTCAATATGGTTTTAGTTTTTAAATAGTCAAAAAATACCTATTTAATGATTCAAAGGCAATATTGGATAAACTAGGTGTTGTTTTTACCTAATTTAAAAGGAAGTATGTACCTGTTTAATGAAAGGTTTTACCTAATTAAAAAAAACTATTTAATGAAATGCAGTCAATGTTGTAAGACAGTTCATTTTGACTTCATAAGAGCCATTACATATCTGAAGCTGCTTTTTTCTTGAACAGTATTTTTAAATATAATTCAGAAAATTTTCGTCAGTACTAGAAGTGAAGTGTAATCATGGCTTTAAATAATTCAAAATGTTTCGAGATATTCATTGCCACAAAAAAAAAACCTGAATTCCAAATGACTATACTGAATGAATTGAAGGCACCCTTAGAAGATGTGTCAGCTGAGTTAATAGGCAAAATTACCAACATTTATCGGAACTTGGACAAAAAATGGCAAAGATCCCAACGATCAGCAGAAAGGTTTCAAAAATTGTTTTTTACTGGCTTAATGACTTTACGGAATTTGAGGTGGCAGGAGAAGAAACGGGCCCATCTACTAGCCAAGGCAGAGGAAGACCGAGGAAGCCTTTGGAAGACTACTGACGTACACAAGGAAACGCAAGCTAGACAATGGCAGATGCGCTATCTTCAAAATATGTGAAAGTGCAGGAAAGGACAAAAGCGGATATTACAAAAGCAGTGAAGATCGCAAGTCCATTACGGCCGTTCCGCCCAATTTGACAATAACCAATGTATCTGTTGAGGTTGACTTCAGATTTGATGGATCACACCGCTAGTCGCCTAATACAAAGTTTGCCTAAGCAAATAATACATACAGAAGACGAAACCATTTGATAAAAAAAATGTTTATGGCGTCTCTAGTTCCCTTACGACTAAGAAGTAAAAGCTCTGAGCATTGGAGAAATCCTAGACCATCCACTGTTCATTACAGCCGTCCAATATTCTTCAAATATGCTAAAGAAACAGGCGAACTGACACAATCAACTAGAGCCGACATGGATTCACAAATAGATCGATTGATTCCAACTGATATTACAACCAAGAATTGGAAAACCTTGAAAGTTGATTTTTCGTTTTTTTTCACCATGATTGATGGAGGTGTGCAATTTGTAAAAAGACTCAATCACAATATTCGAAAAAAGGCGATCAACGAAGGGAAATAATCTGGACGATTCTACAAAGGACAATTCAATGAAGGAAAGTTATCTGGACGATTCTACTAAGGAAAATAATCTGGACGATTCAACGAAGGAAAATAATCTGGACGATTCAACGCAGAATAAGGAATGCTATAAGCATGGAATTTCTCCATTACATTGTAGAATAAAGTGTATGGACTTCATTTTGAAGCTTGCGTACACACTTCCACGGCCAGGAGAAAAATATGACGATAAACAAACACAGAAGGAAATCAGAGCTGACCGGAAAATATTATTCAAGCAGAGTTTACTAACAGGCTTGATTAAAGGTGACTACCCAAAGCACAATTATGGAAATACCAATGATGGGAATACGTCTAGAAGATTTTTTGCTAATGATGAAGTGACCTCTCAAATAACAGGTGTTCACTATGACATTATTAAAAGGTTGTCAGTTATCCTTAATGTCATAAATTCTAAGGAAATGATAAATTGCTCAAAATAGAAGAGTATGATGCATCAAAAACAAAGTAACTTTTGATTGAAATGTACCCAAGAAGTTGCTTACACCTACCGTTCACAGGATTTTGGATCATGGCGGAGATTTAATTGAGAGTTGGAGAGTTGTCCGAAGAAGCACAGGAATGCAAAAACAAGGAAAATAAAAAATTTAGATACACGAATACTTGCAAGATTTCACGTGAGAGGCAAAATGAAGACCTTTTTAATATGCTGTCGGCCTCTTCAGATCCACTTGTTTCATCCTTTAGACATGTTAAATCACGAAAGGATTTAGAAGAAAATAACTATAGTCCCGAAATGTTAAGTTTATTGATATTAATCCAAATGTTAATGAATATTTTGAAGAAAATCAGGCATAAAATAAATATATACACAGCTTTTTTTTTTCCTTTTGTTATTAGGTTATTAAAACTATTTAATATGTTAAAAAATATTGTTTAATAATGAAATGATTAAAATAAATATACTACACAAAAAAAAAATGTTTTTTTTTAACTTTACATGTCCAAAATGCACCGAAAATATTTTTCAACTTTGGCTAACAACCCTGAGTCGCCCTGTGGCCAAACACCCTGTGTAAACATTCATTTTAAAACTTATGAACTAACTTTCTATCAAATGCTTTTAAATTTTGAAAATATCTTCACTGGTTCAAAATATGATTTTTGCAACGCAAAATGAGGATCTGCCCCACTGTGCGCCCGTGAAATAGCATCTTTAAAATAAGTGTCCCCACGACTCATTTGCTGTCATTTGTGATCCAAAACTTTGACCACCTCATATGATTGTTCATGAGTTTAAGCCCAAAGGCGTAGTGAATCCTTGCCTGTATCGCTTACAGCCGGCAGTTCCAACGTACAGGAGTCCGTTAGTACGGCTTCAAAACTAGACCTGCGGTCCGATTTTGCCTGTATTCACTATCAAAATGTTAGAGGCCTCCTTACTAAGCTTAAAAATCTATATTTGAGTAGTATGTCCTTTGATTCTGATATAATTGCTTTGTCAGAAACTTGGTTAAATCCCAGTATCTGATTCTGAAGTTATGTCAAATAATTATCTTTTGTATAGAAATGATCGACCGACTCGAAGTGGTGGCGTACTTATTGCCACTATATCGGCACTTCAGTCAGAACGCATTACTTTTAATGTGACTACTGATATCGAAATTGTTGCTGTCAAAGTAACTTTTCAACTCGATCAATTTTTATCACCTGCTCTTATATCCTCCAAAAGCTTCTCCTGCAGTTTACTTGCAACATTTTACCTGTATTGAAGAAATTAATCTTCAAGTCAAAGACAACGACTTATTTATTGTGCTGGGTGATTTTAATTTGCCTAAAATTTCTTGGTCATTTTTCAGTAGCACAAATTACCTTGTTCCTTTAAACCAAGATAATTTTTAGATATCTTTTCTAATTCACCTGGGTCATGAGATACGGGGTGTAAGTGGGAGGGGAAAAATTTGTATGATCGCAGCTTTGGAGCCAAGCTTTTTTGGTAAAATTATTTATTTTAAAAGTTTTTATCAAAAATACGCGTCGATTGCTACCTCGATGACCCAAATCCGTTAACTGGTTCAAAAGATAAATAAATTTGAAATTTTTAGTAGACTTTCAAAATTAAATGAAAAGTTAGTTTTTGTTTGTCTGTTTGTATCAAAGGCCAAAAAAGCTAAGATGTAATGATGGGGATTTATTCTTCTTGAAAATCTAGAAATGTTTGTTTTACGACTTTTTCAATTTCCCGCTAGTTTAGCGGGAAAACGCTAAATCTCGCTAAAATAGTTTACAACAGTTTCCAAACCATGAGAGCTACAGATATGTTCTATATATCATTGGAAAGGTATGTTTGAGGGCTTTTATGCGTACCTTAAAACTTTTTTTTAAAGTATTCAGGTAACATTATACAGGTGATATTATATTTTTAAGCTAAAATTTAGGCTAAAAGCGAAAATTGGCATTCGGCACTGCGCAAAAAGTAATTTTTATGTACAAAGAAGCTCATCCTTTTTGCTCACAATGCACAATGCCAATTTTCACTTTTTTTTTATTAATTTATATTTTTATTTAAAATTTTTAGATTAAACTGAATTTTGTCGTCACAAAATTGGATATCAGAAATTTTGGGCTAGAAATTGCTTTGTCACTAGACTTTACCTCGTGTAGAGGTTTTTTTTGTGGATTTACTTTACTGCCCAAAATCAACTAAGAAATTTTGATATCCATATAATAAGATTAGATAATTAAAACTCAGTGTTTATTTATAAATGTGCTATTAAGATGATTAAAGGCTAAAATAAAATTTTAATTTTGTAATTGAGTAATAAGAGAAGTAATATGGCAATTTGGGATGCTAAACGGATATGTGCAAGCCTCTGTCATTTAAAATTTTTTTGGGTTTTGTTGCGGGTTCTGATTCTCGCCGGGGACAACTTTTCTTCAGCTGATTTTTAGTTTTTTTTTAAATTTATTTACAACTTTTTAAATTATTTTATGTTGACATTTATATAAATGTTATGTTAAAATTCTAAGTAAATTTAGTGTTTTATAAATTTACTATGAAAATTTATGTTTCTAATAATTTTATCTGTTAACTTTTTTGATTCAAATATATTATTTAATTAAATTTTGAGCTTCAATTATGTTACTATATCAATTAATTGTTGGTTAGTTTATTTATTACAACATTTTACATGTTAAACATGTAGTTTTAATTTAATCTCTGTTAAGGATTTACATAATTTTATGTATATATAAGAATTTAAGTTTATCTTAAATATTATTTAATTCTTAGAAGTGGATGTTTTTGATAGTAAGTACGGTTCCGACAGTCGAGTATGCTCGACTGTAGCACAGGCCGACTAGTTTTTTTTTTAGATGAGTACCGTATAATAGACATTTACCCTAGTCTGCTTAGCCAATATAAATTTGACTCACCACATGATTCTCAATTTGAGCAGTTCCCTAATATACCGGTTACTCAGCCTCCCGTGACCCATTGGCATCTGATCACTATCAAGACGCTTCGCCAACTTCATTTTATCGGCCTCCGGTATTATTAACCTATTCAATTCTCCTACACCTTCTGCAGGTGATTCTATCACTCAGACAATTTAATCAGCCCAAGTCATCGTGTCTTTGGTGCGGCTGGATCTGCTCGAAGTAGACCTCCTCGTACTGCAGCGCCTAGTAATAGAACTGATAACGTATCTGAGATCCCTATTTTAAATGTTGTTTCTCCTCGTAAGCAAGTATTTGTGTCTAGGCTATTCTCGGACACTACTTGTGAAAATGTGGAGGCATACATTTCTAGCAAAGTCTCTGCTAATGTCTCAATCACTAAATTTAATTTTGCTATGGCCCACACTGGGGCAGGCGGCCGAAAAGCGTGGCAAAAATCATGTTTTTGACGAAAGCGTTCGTAAAAAGTAATAACGGCATTCGATAGAGAAAACTTAAAAGATTACGAAATCAGGTAGATTTTTGAAATCAGGTAAAAATTGTGGGCGTGACAGGCTCTCAAGGTTGACCCATTTTTCAGTGCAAAATGTGAAAATTTTATAAAAAATACAAACTTTAAAACTGATTTGATGACAAGTTATATGACCGATCTTTATGTTTTTGTTTTCATATGAAAAGTACATTCATTTCTAATTAAATGGCGTAGAATTTTGTTTCTACACTTTTATCCCAGCGATTTTTAAAAAAGGCACTAAAATTAAGCTGTTTTTTGACTTTGATGGAATAGAACAAAAATTGGACTCATTTGGACTCAATCCCACTACAGGAGTCTTTGTTAATCAATTCTCTAACGAAATAACGCCGGTCTTTCATGCGTCCAGCTGCGTCTGGGGAAGTTAAAGGACAAAAACTGATGCAACCTCGCAAAAAAAATGGTGATAGAAGAGGAAGAGCGCAGTACAATTACATACGTTTTGGGTATTCCTGTCTGTTAATGAATAAGATGCAAAAAATATATTTTGCGAATATAATGAATTAGCATTATTGTTACTTGTACCTGTCTTAAAATCGGTTAGAGCCGTTATTGCGCGAATTATGTTTGGGAAATTTTGAGCAGGTATGTATTACAGGTAAAACCGATAGTTGAGGAAATTTATACAAACTTCTATCCGTTCTGATGCAATATGAATGGAGATCACTGCCTATTCTTTTCAATATGGTTTTAGTTTTTAAATAGTCAAAAAATACCTATTTAATGATTCAAAGGCAATATTGATAAACTAGGTGTTGTTTTTTACCTAATTTAAAAGGAAGTATGTACCTGTTTAATGAAAGGTTTTACCTAATTAAAAAAAAACTATTTAATGAAATGCAGTCAATGTTGTAAGACAGTTCATTTTGACTTCATAAGAGCCATTACATATCTGAAGCTGCTTTTTCTTGAACAGTATTTTTTAAATATAATTCAGAAAATTTTCGTCAGTACTAGAAGTGAAGTGTAATCATGGCTTTAAATAATTCAAAATGTTTCGAGATATTCATTGCCACAAAAAAAAAACCTGAATTCAAATGACTATACTGAATGAATTGAAGGCACCCTTAGAAGATGTGTCAGCTGAGTTAATAGGCAAAATTACCAACATTTATCGGAACTTGGACAAAAAATGGCAAAGATCCCAACGATCAGCAGAAAGGTTTCAAAAATTGTTTTTACTGGCTTAATGACTTTACGGAATTTGAGGTGGCAGGAGAAGAAACGGGCCCATCTACTAGCCAAGGCAGAGGAAGACCGAGGAAGCCTTTGGAAGACTACTCGACGTACACAAGGAAACGCAAGCTAGACAATGGCAGATGCGCTATCTTCAAAATATGTGAAAGTGCAGGAAAGGACAAAAGCGGATATTACAAAAGCAGTGAAGATCGCAAGTCCATTACGGCCGTTCCGCCCAATTTGACAATAACCAATGTATCTGTTGAGGTTGGACTTCAGGATTTGATGGATCACACCGCTAGTCGCCTAATACAAAGTTTGCCTAAGCAAATAATACATACAGAAGACGAAACCATTTCTGATAAAAAAAATGTTTATGGCGTCTCTAGTTCCCTTACGACTAAGAAGTAAAAGCTCTGAGCATTGGAGAAATCCTAGACCATCCACTGTTCATTACAGCCGTCCAATATTCTTCAAATATGCTAAAGAAACAGGCGAACTGACACAATCAACTAGAGCCGACATGGATTCACAAATAGATCGATTGATTCCAACTCATATTACAACCAAGAATTGGAAAACCTTGAAAGTTGATTTTTCGTTTTTTTTCACTATGGTGAAAAGTCTTGGATTGATGGAAAAGTCTTAAATGATATTGCACATAATAAGTCAACCCTGAGGTGTGCAATTTGTAAAAAGACTCAATCACAATATTCGAAAAAAGGCGATCAACGAAGGGAAATAATCTGGACGATTCTACAAAGGACAATTCAATGAGGGAAAATTATCTGGACGATTCTACTAAGGAAAATAATCTGGACGATTCAACGAAGGAAAATAATCTGGACGATTCAACGCAGAATAAGGAATGCTATAAGCATGGAATTTCTCCATTACATTGTAGAATAAAGTGTATGGACTTCATTTTGAAGCTTGCGTACACACTTCCACGGCCAGGAGAAAAATATGACGATAAACAAACACAGAAGGAAATCAGAGCTGACCGGAAAAAGATTATTCCAGCAGAGTTTACTAACAGGCTTGGATTAAAGGTGGACTACCCAAAGCACAATTATGGAAATACCAATGATGGGAATACGTCTACAAGATTTTTTGCTAATGATGAAGTGACCTCTCAAATAACAGGTGTTCACTATGACAATATTAAAAGGTTGTCAGTTATCCTTAATGTCATAAATTCTAAGGAAATGATAAATTGCTCAAAATAGAAGAGTATGATGCATCAAAACAAAGTAACTTTTGATTGAAATGTACCCCAAGTTGCTTACACCTACCGTTCACAGGATTTTGGATCATGGCGGAGATTTAATTGAGAGTTGGAGAGTTGTCCGAAGAAGCACAGGAATGCAAAACAAGGAAAATAAAAAATTTAGATACACGAATACTTGCAAGATTTCACGTGAGAGGCAAAATGAAGACCTTTTAATATGCTGTCGGCCTCTTCAGATCCACTTGTTTCATCCTTCAGACATGTTAAATCACGAAAGGATTTAGAAGAAAATAACTATAGTCCGAAATGTTAAGTTTATTGGATATTAATCAAATGTTAATGAATATTTTGAAGAAAATCAGGCATAAAATAAATATATACACAGCTTTTTTTTTCCTTTTGTTATTAGGTTATTAAAACTATTTAATATGTTAAAAAATATTGTTTAATAATGAAATGAGATTAAAATAAATATACTACACACAAAAAAAAATGTTTTTTTTTTAACTTTACATGTCAAAATGCACCGAAAATATTTTTCAACTTTGGCCAACAACCCTGAGTCGCCCTGTGGGCCAAACACCCTGTGTAAACATTCATTTTAAAACTTATGAAATAACTTTCTATCAAATGCTTTTAAATTTTGAAAATATTTTCACTGGTTCAAAGATATGATTTTTTGCAACGCAAAATGAGGATCTGCCCCACTGTGCGGCCCGTGAAATAGCATCTTTTAAAATAAGTGTCCCCCACCACTCATTTGCTTAAAGTAGTATGTCCTTTGATTCTGATATAATTGCTTTGTCAGAAACTTGGTTAAATCCTACAGTATCTGATTCTGAAGTTATGTCAAATAATTATCTTTTATATAGAAATGATCGACCGACTCGAAGTGGTGGCGTACTTATTGCCACTAAATCGGCACTCCAGTCAGAACGCATTACTTTTAATGTGACTACTGATATCGAAATTGTTGCTGTCAAAGTAACTTTTTCAACTCGATCAATTTTTATCACCTGCTCTTATATCCCTCCAAAGCTTCTCCTGCAGTTTACTTGCAACATTTTACCTGTATTGAAGAAATTAATCTTCAAGTCAAAGACAACGACTTATTTATTGTGCTGGGTGATTTTAATTTGCCTAAAATTTCTTGGTCATTTTTCAGTAGCACAAATTACCTTGTTCCTTTAAACCAAGATAATTTTTTAGATAACTTGCTTGATCTCTCATTGTTTCAAATGAATTCAATAAGAAATCACAATGATCGAATTCGTGATCTGGTTTTTATTAATGATTTAGCAAATACTGCCGTCTCTAGGGTATCCCCATTAAGTATCCCTGAAGATTTACATCACCCTACTATAGAAATTTCTATCTCAATCTCAAAACCTTTTAGTCCACCTCTATTATATCAGCAATTACCTCGTCGTTGTTTTCGCAAGGGAAATTATTCATTGCTTAATGATTTCGATATTGCCCTTAGTTCTTTCCATGAGACCCTAAATGCACTCTTAGATGTGTGCATTCAAAATTATGTTCCACCGTCTGGTTCTATAAAGCCTCCTTGGTTTACACCTAGACTTTCTTATTTAAAAAATATTAAATCTAAATATTTTAAGAAATATAAGAAGTCTGGTTCGAGTCTTGACTGGTCTAAGTACACAGTAGCCAAGTCGGACTTCGCCAATTTAAACTCGCTATGCTACGACAATTATCTAACTCGTTGCAAAAGACAGTTTTCCCGTGACCCTAAACAACTTTACAAATTTGTTAACTTCCTTCCTCTTTTTTTAATGGGATAGATAGTGCCAGCAACGACTCTGTAGCCGCTGAACTATTTGCTAACTTTTTTCAATCCACCTATTCTCCAATCTCCACTTCCAACTCATCTTATCCTTATTCTATTTTTCAATCAAACACTATGTTTGCTCTCTATTTCTTATAATACAATAATCTCTTCTATTAGCTCTTTAAAATCTTCTTTCATTCCTGGGCCAGACAGCATTCATAGTTGTCTTCTTAAGGAATGCTGTTCTTCTTTAGCTGCTCCGTTGCATAAGCTCTTTAATCTATCCCTTGAATCTTCATTCATATCATTCCCCTCCACAAAAAAGGTGGCAAGTCTGATATTTCGAGCTACAGAGGCATTGCAAAGCTATCAGTCATTCCTAAATTATTTGAAAAAATCCTTGTTTCTTCTTTGCAGCATCTCTGTAAATCGATCATTTCCCCTGCACAACACGGCCTTAATAAGGGTCGGTCCACTACAACCAACTTGCTTGAATTTACCTCCTTGGTAAATGATGCATTTTCAGAGAAAAAGCAAACTGATGTCATATACACTGACTTCAGTAAAGCCTTTGACTCTATGAACCATGACCTCTTACTTTACATACTTAATTGCATAGGTTTCCCTCCCGCCTTTGTACGTTCTGTTTCCACCTACTTAAAAGGTAAGACCCAAAAAGTGCTTCTTAGGTCAACCATTTCGAGTTCGGTTCACGTTACTTCTGGTGTACCTCAAGGTAGTCACTTGACGCCTTTATTTTTACTCAGTTCATTAACGATCTACCCACTATTCTGTCCCATTCATATATATTAATGTATGCGGATGATGTAAAACTTATCTTTTCATACACTGATCCCCTTCTTCATAATCGTATGCAAGATGATTTGAACGCTATGCAACTATGGTGCTCGGCCAATAAATTTTATCTCAATTGTTCAAAGTGTATTTTCATGACATTTAGTCGTTCTAGGCCCTATTTAGGTTCTTATACGATTGACAATACCCCTTTGCAACGTATAAAAACTGTAAAGGATCTTGGAGTTTTATTTGATTGCAAATTATGCTTCAATTTGCACATCTCCACTATAGTTAATGACGCCAAAGGAGTACTTGGTTGTATTAAACGTTGGTCGAAAGAATTTAATGATCCTTTCACCACTAAACTCCTTTACGTCTCTTTAGTTCGTCCCATCGTGGAATACTGTTCATGCATTTGGAGCCCACAGTATCAAATAAACCAGAATCGAATTGAATCAGCTCAAAAGCAATTTTTGCCTTTCGCCTTACGTGGTTTTAACTGGGATCGCAACCTTCGTTTACCACCGTACTCCCAAAGGCTTTTGTTGTTTTCTTCACAAATTGATTATTGGCGAGATTTATTCTAGTTCCCTTCTGGTCCGCTTCACCTTTTCGGCCGCCGCAGTTCCACTAGAATTAAAAGCCTTTATTTTTATCTACATGCACAACTGATTACGCCTCACACGATTCTTTTCGTCTTTTACGCTGCACTAACTATAATAGTTTCTTTCACGTTTTCTCCTCAGAACTCTCTCTCCCTCTCCCTACCCTAAAATCCGCAATTTTCCAATACCTATCGTTAAATCCCTGATCTACTATTACTAATAGCTTGTTATGTTGTATACTAGTCTAACATTCTTTCTATTATTTTTAACAATACTAATCTTTATTGATCTGATTGGGTTTTTCTGGGTTTTCCCCAATCCTTGCAACAAATGTTGGATCATTTATAATTTTTGCTTACCCCAGATCTAACTTTAATTTTTTTTCTTTACAGTTCATAATTTATATTTAATTTTATTTGTATTGTAATCTTTAACTTAATTTTTATACTTGGTAATTTTTTCTTTGCCGACTGCTTTTAGTCGTGTATAAATAAATAAATAAATAACCGATTTTAACCGATTTGGACAAAAGTTGGTCAGGGTGTAAAATATGGTAAATAAAAAAACACAATCTGTAAGTTTGTTTAAGATAACTTGAAAAACAAAAAAGTTCTCCAAACTAAAGTTGAATCTAAACCCGATTGTTCCTATTGCAGCTATATGATATAGTAACCCGATTTTGACCAAATTGTAAAATATTCTAAAAATTTAAAAATATGTTAATAAAATTAAATTAAATAATAAAATAAAAATCCTGCCTGGTGTGGCAAATGAACCCGCGCCTCCCTGTACCTGGGTCTAATAGCCTATTTCCACGACAGCACATTTGGCTCATTCGACGCCATTTTCATCATCTGGCCCAAATGTGTACTTCATTTTAGTACAAAATCCGAGTGATAATTTTGGTTCATTCATAATGAATGAGCCGATTTTTTGTCATTCGCCCCGGCGAATTTCAGTATTTTTTTATCGAGCACGCGATGCTTATCGATGAGCACGTGTAAAATGAAACTGTCATCACTATAATCAGCTGTTTTGTCTAAGGGTATAAAATTTGCGCCAATTGTAATTTCAATATATATTTTAAAATGTTTCTTTTTTCAGAAGGAAACCAGCCATACAAAAGGGTCATCTGGAGGTGCACCCTCAAAACGGCAACATTTTGACAAGGTGCACCGCATTTTGGGAGCTGTGAAGTCGGTCCAATTCACACATTTCCAGTACTGCAGGTAAGCTGAAATTTATGATTATATGTTATGTTGTTTACTAATCGTAATTGTTTTTCAGTCGACAATGATGAAAGTTGGGAAAATTTTGTCAATATGGTGGCTCGAGAACGGGCTTCAAGTAAGGAGCCATCGCCACCCTTGAACTCCGATATACTGCTGTCCACCTCTAGTGTGCTGTCGCCAATAGAGGTAAGCAACGACTCTGAGGCTACAAGCTCGTCCGTCAGGAGTAAAAGAGCAGTGGACAGCAGCATTTCGGATGGGTAGCGATGGGCCACCTGCAAAGAGACAAAGGACAAAATTTAACCCCAAGACGAAGATGACTGCGTACGAGTCGGCCATGCTCGCTGCACCATCGGGACCAATGGAAGAGAACAAGAGACACGGTGCGCCTCGGCTCCGAGTGGAATGAAAACTCGCTGCGGTTTCAGGAGAAGTGTCTAGAGCTCTTGGAGAAACGTTTGAGCAATTAAAATAAATAAATAAATAAAATTTTTGTAAATAATGTTCATATAATTTTATTTGTTATGTATATGTCTGGGAAGGGCTTTTCAAATGTTTTCTGCAGAAGTGTCGAAATCATAGGCTGTACTCGAACTCTCAGGTTGAGTACGCACATTGGAGCCTGCCTCCCAATTTTCAGAAATGTCACTGTTGTGTCAATTCAAAAAATTATGCAGAACGCAACATGTATAAGTTATATGCGGGACCTTGTCAATGTGATTGTCGACACCTCTACCAATTCGACGGAACCGGGCCTTCAATTGTCCAAAGGCATTCTCTACAACTCTCCTCGATCTAGACAGAACATAATTAAAAGACTTCCTTTCCTCGTCTTCCGTTGTGTTGAAGGGGTATGGCTTCATAATCTTCGTCGACAATTTAAAAGCAGAGTCTGCAAGAAGCACTACAGGAACGTCGACTCCGCCGATGCGCTTTGAATTATCTGCAAACAGCGTTGTGCAATCCAGCATCCTTTTTAAACTGGTGCTTTCAAACACCTGGGAATCATGGCAGCGACTTGGGGCACCCACATGCACGTAAAGAAATCGATATCTAGAGAAAAATATACAATTAGTATATTGGTTCAAGATTACTTATATTGTACTCTACCGAAAATCCACCAAAGCGAAAAGTATGGTTGAGTACCATCCTTTATCATTATAATAATCTGCAGAGGGTGAACTTCGAAGTGGCTTCCATCTATAAGAAATTTGTTTCATTAAAAGCTTCATAAAAAGGAAACACCCTTACCAATTGCACCGAAACATTGAGGAAATCCAAGCGCTTCAAAGCCTTGCACACACTCCTCTAGTTTTTCTTGGATCATGAAGTCTGTGTCCCAGAACTCTATGTACTTCAAAGCAAAATTCTTGAAGAATTTTACACACCATCGAATCCGAAACGCCGAATAGTCTGCCCACAGCGCGATACTCCGATGATGACCCCAGAGTGTACAGTGCTATGGCAATTCGCTTTTCTAAAGGAATGGGCTTCCTCATTACCGTGTCTTGTTTAGCCAATCCCTTCAATCGCTTGATCAATAACAGGAATGTATTCCTTTCCACTCGGAAATTATCCTTGAAAAATGCATCCGAGTTGTTAGTCGCGTCGCACTCCCAAAACTTTCCATGACGTTCCTATAGTACATCAATTATAGTTATATTAATGTGCCGGACAACGATATCACTGATATAAACTTACAAATTCCCGTACAAAAGGACACTTTGGAATAGTTGGCTTTATGGCAGGTGGCAGCACAATTTCATGAAAGAATTCTGCCATTTCCGCTTCTACGTCATCATTATCTGCTCCATATGGTCCACATTCGTCGTCACTGCCTGCCAAGTCGTCCAAAGTTTAGCTTTGTTCATTTTATTATCATTTTTTTCCACGGTTTTAACTTTGTTATTTGCACTCAATATGTGAAAAACACCGAACAGCTGATTTATTTCGGGCGAATGACAAATGCTTTGACAGTTGAACATTTGGTCGTGGAAAAAATGAGCCACATTCAAATGTAACCAAGTATAACACACCATCCTCTGCATTACTTAGGTACTGAACTCGCCAGCTGACCAAACACTGCAATATGTTAATTGAATAAATGTATGTCTTTGTTTTGTCAAATTGATTTTATAAAAAAGCCTTGATTACGCGAGATTCGAGCCCGAATCTTCTGCTTCTGAATCTAACACACCACCCTCTGCACCACTTTGCCACTGAATGCCGTGCAAGACCAGACTCTACTACATGTAAACTGAAAACACATGTGAACTTTGAACTCCATTTTAACGTACTTACAAATCGATTTTGGACAATCGCCTTTTTATACCCGTTACTTAAAAAATAAGTAAAAGGGTATATTGTGTTCGTTGGAATGAATGTAACAGGGAGAAGGAGGCATCCCCGACACTATAAAGTATATATATTCTTGATCAGCATCAATTCTGTCCATCCGTCCGTCTGTATGAACAAAAGGATCCCAGAGACTATAAGAGATAGAGATACCAAACTTTCACTCACAGACTTCTATATACCCCACGCAGATCAAGTTTGTTTCAAATTGAAGCTACGCCCCCCTCCGCCCCCGCAAATAGCGAAAAACCTTTTGCTCGTCTGTTTGAACAAAGGGATCTCAGAGACTATAAGAGATAGCGTAACCAAATTTGACAGACAGATTTCTATATACCTTACGCAGATCAAGTTTGTTTCAAATTGAAGCCACGCCCCCCTCCGCTTGAAAATCGCGAAAAACCACCACACCCACAGTTTTTATGATAATACGTTTTTTGTGAAAATAAACGTTATCTATTAGTATTATCTATTATCCCACTGAATTGCATCAAGATCGGACAAGTAGAACGGCAGTTATGGCGATTTAATGTTTTCAAAGTAATTTCTTTAAAAAAAAAGGATCTCAGAGACTAAAATAGATAGAATAACCAAATTTGGCTCGCAGATTTCTCTACACCACGCAGGTCAAGTTTATCTTATATTTTTATCACGCCCCCCTCCGCCCTCGCAAATCGCGAACAACCACCACACCCACAGTTTTTAAGATAATACGTTTTTTTGTGGCTATTAGAGTTGCAAGTTGCTATTATCTATTATTCTACTTAATCGCAGCAAGATCTGACAAGTAGAGCAGCAGTTTTAACGTGCCGAAGTTCTTGAAGCAAAATTAGCTCCTTAGAGTATGCAATAGTTTTAATATTGTTAGACAACAAAAATGCATCAAGTAATTCTCAACTGGTTCTGACGACGCAAATATGACATTCGGCTTGAATCGCTACTCGACTCAACCCAAATGGTACCGATGAATCTTCAATGATGATGGAACTGGCATCTATCGAATCGTATTGAGCATACTACTTTCATTTATGCAAGTATAGTATGTTGTTGAGCGTGTCAAGTCACCGGTTACCATATAGAGAGGTCGCTAACCAAGGGGATAACAAATAGCAAAACTGTAAGCCTGAAGAAGTTGCTAATTTAAAAATTTTTGAATCGACAACTAAGTAACAACAGCAACACAATATGCCAAGCAAACTTTTCTGTCATTCTTGTGCCTAAGAATTCTCAACTGGATTCAGGCAATATAAAATAACAAAAATTAATAATAACAAAATCCTTTCTTTTTAAAAAAAAAAATTCTTAAAAAAATACTTTTATACATATTTAAGTTAAGTAACGGGTATCCTATAGTCGGGATCTCGACTATAACCTTTCCCACTTGTTTGATCTAAGATTGTGCATAAGTGAACAAGCTATCGACTTGCTGTGTAAGTTGTAATCATTTGTGCATTGAGTATAGCATTTTATTTTTGCTAAACTTAGTTTTGCAGTTTCCCTTAAATAATTACATTCTTGTGCGTGTGTTTGTTTGTGTATTTCGGCTTTTGCTTTGCACATCGCCCACACAAGTTTGTTGTTCTTTTAAGCACAGCGATTGTTTTCGTTTGTGTTTACATCTCCTTATCTCAGTTTCTGCTCTTTGCACATCTTAATACATTTGTTTGTGTGTGTGTTCGCTGTTGCATTTCGTTTTTGTTTAGCAGCGCGCTCTCACAAGCAAACTGTTTTTGTGTTTTGCTCTCTTGTTTAGAGCTTGATTTGAGTGCCTCCCGCTCTATTTTATTTCTACCTATTCTGTCTATTGAGTATTTGTTTAACCCCTGTTGAAAATATGTCGTGCTGCAAGAAAAACTGCACTATCAAGTGTGCTGTTGGTTGTGTGAGAATATCATGCATGCAAAGTGTGCTGATCTTACAGGTCGAGAATGTGATAAGATCATTGCCGTTTCTAAAAAGGAATGTGGTGCAGTGAAATGGTCTTGTCCAGTATGCATCGACATACAAATTGATTTCTCAAGAATGTATAGTTCTGTGAGAAACCAATTCTCAAAACTTAATAAAATGGCTAAGCTTCTTTCCAGTGATTTTGACTCTAGTCTGGGTTGCTTAGCCAATATAAATTTAGCTCTCCACCTGATTCTCAATTTTTATTAGTTCCCCCTAATATACCGGTTACTCAGCCTCCCGTGACTCCATTGGCATCTCGTCAATATCAAGACGCTTCGCCAACTTTGTCTTTATCGGCCTCTCCGGGTATTAATAACCTATTCAATTCTCCTACACCTTCTACAGGTGATTATATCACTCAGTCGACTGAATCAGCCCAAGTCATCGTGTCTTCGGTGCGGGCTGGATCTGGTCGGAAGGGTAGACCTCCCCGTACTGCAGCGCCTAGCAATAGAACTGATAACGTATCTGAGATCCCTATTTTAAATGTTGTTTCTCCTCGTAAGCAAGTATTTGTGTCTAGGTTATCCTCGGACACTACTTGTGAAAATGTGGAGGCATACATTTCTAGCAAAGTTTCTGCTAATGTCTCGATCACTAAATTTAATTTTGCTACGGCCCGTGAAATAGCATCTTTTAAAATAAGTGTCCCCCACGACTCATTTGCTGTCATTTGTGATCCAAAATTTTGGCCACCTCATATGATTGTTCATGAGTTTAAGCCCAAAAGGCGTAGTGAATCCTTGCCTGTATCGCTTACAGCCGGCAGTTCCAACGTACAGGAGCCCGTTAGTACGGCTTCAAAAAACTAGACCTGCGGCCCGATTTTGCGTGTATTCACTATCAAAATGTTAGAGGCCTCCTTACTAAGCTTAAAAATCTATATTTGAGTAGTATATCCTTTGATTCTGATATAATTGCTTTGTCAGAAACTTTGTTAAATCCTACAGTATCTGATTCTGAAGTTATGTCAAATAATTATCTTTTATATAGAAATGGTCGACCGACTCGAAGTGGTGGCGTACTTATTGCCACTAAATCGGCACTTCAGTCAGAACGCATTACTTTTAATGTGACTACTGATATCGAAATTGTTGCTGTCAAAGTAACTTTTCAACTCGATCAATTTTATCACCTGCTCTTATATCCCTCAAAAGCTTCTCCTGCAGTTTACTTGCAACATTTTACCTGTATTGAAGAAATTAATCTTCAAGTCAAAGACAACGACTTATTTATTGTGCTGGGTGATTTTAATTTGCCTAAAATTTCTTGGTCATTTTTCAGTAGCACAAATTACCTTGTTCCTTTAAACCAAGATAATTTTTTAGATAACTTGCTTGATCTCTCATTGTTTCAAATGAATTCAATAAGAAATCACAATGATCGAATTCGTGATCTGGTTTTTATTAATGATTTAGCAAATACTGCCGTCTCTAGGGTATCCCCATTAAGAGATTTCTATCTCAATTTCAAAACCTTTTACTCCACCTCTATTATGTCAGCAACTACCTCGTCGTTGTTTTCGCAAGGGAAATTATTCATTGCTTAATGAACTTATCCTTGCTACCGACTGGTGCTTTTAAGAGAAAGCTACTGACATTGATATTGCCCTTAGTTCTTTCTATGAGACCCTAAATGCACTCTTAGATGTGTGCATTCAAAATTATGTTCCACCGTCTGGTTCTATAAAGCCTCCTTACACCTAGACTTTCTTATTTAAAAAATATTAAATCTAAATATTTTAAGAAATATAAGAAGTCTGGTTCGAGTCTTGACTGGTCTAAGTACACAGTAGCCAAGTCGGACTTCGCCAATTTAAACTCGCTATGCTACGAGAATTATCTAACTCGTTGCAAAAGACAGTTTTCCCGTGACCCAAACAACTTTACAAATTTGTTAACTTCCTTCCTCTTTTTTTAATGGGATAGATAGTGCCAGCAACGACTCTGTAGCCGCTGAACTATTTGCTAACTTTTTTCAATCCACCTATTCTCCAATCTCCACTTCCAACTCATCTTATCCTTATTCTATTTTTCAATCAAACACTATGTTTGCTCCCTCTATTTCTTATAATACAATAATCTCTTCTATTAGCTCTTTAAAATCTTCTTTCATTCCTGGGCCAGACAGCATTCATAGTTGTCTTCTTAAGGAATGCTGTTCTTCTTTAGCTGCTCCGTTGCATAAGCTCTTTAATCTATCCCTTGAATCTTCATTCATATCATTCCCCTACACAAAAAAGGTGGCAAGTCTGATATTTCGAGCTACAGAGGCATTGCAAAGCTATCAGTCATTCCTAAATTATTTGAAAAAATCCTTGTTTCTTCTTTGCAGCATCTCTGTAAATCGATCATTTCCCCTGCACACAGTATCAACTAAACCAGAATCGAATTGAATCAGTTCAAAAGCAATTTTTGCTTTTCGCCTTACGTGGTTTTAACTGGGATCCCAACCTTCGTTTACCACCGTACTCCCATAGGCTTCGCCTTCTCAATCTTCCGTCTTTAATTAATCGTAGGAAAACTCTTGGTGTTGTTTTTCTTCACAAATTGATTATTGGCGAGATTGATTGTATTTCCCTTCTGGCCCGCCTCACCTTTTCGGTCCCCCGCAGGTCTACTAGGAATTACAAGCCTTTATTTTTATGTACATGCACAACTGATTACGCCTCACACGATTCTTTTCGTCTTTTACGCTGCACTAACTATAATAGTTTCTTTCACGTTTTCTTCTCAGAACTCTCTCTCCCTCTCCCTTCCCTAAAATCTGCAATTTTCCACTACCTATCGTTAAATCCCTGACCTTACTAATACTAATAACTTGTTATGCTACTTTACACTAATCTAACATTCTTACGATTGTTATTAACAATACTAATCTTAATTGATCTGATTGGGTTTTCTGGGTTTTCCCAATCCTAGCAACAAATGTTGGATCATTTATAATTTTGCTTACCCCAGATCTAACTTTAATTTTTTTCTTTACAGTTCATAATTTATTTTAATTGTATTTGTATTTTTAATCTTTAACTTAATTTTTATACTTGGTAATTTTTCTTTGCCGACTGCTTTTAGTCGTGCATAATTAAATAAATAAAAAAAATTTTAAATTTTCAATTTTCCAAATATCAAAGGGGAGGAGCATTACAATCATTATTTCTAGCATAAATACTTTTTCTTAAGATATTAATAAAATTTGAATGCGAAATGAATTAAGATGCCAAATCAAGATCAAAATGACAGGGGCAACCGTTCCGGGCGCTAAGATATTAGGGCACCGATATTTCAAAAGAGTTTGAACTTAGAAAAATTTGAGGGGTTGAGCCTGAACAATTTTAAAACAATTTTAATATGTGGCTGCCGATGATAGCAAAAACATACCAGAAACTGCTACATTTCGAATTCCATTTTTAGAATCAATCGTTAGCAACTAAAATTGAGATTTGAGGCACTTTCTATTGTTTCTGATGATTTGAATTATTAAACAGGATTTTAACACTAAATCCATATTGGACAGTGAACTTGAAAAGCATACAATGAATTTGACAACGATTTTTTAACGATTCACATCACATCCTTCACATCACATCGGCATAAGCACATCGTTTATTTAGCAAACTTCAAATAAATTTTAACCACTTACTATCATCAATTGGACAAGATAACTTAGCAGTCTCCGTTTGCTATCAATCGAATATCTCCAAATATGTGTAAAGTATTTTATGATTTTGCTTTCATAAAAGCTATCAATTAATACCTCAATTTAGGGGACCTTAAATCAATTTTACAATTTTAGAAATAACAATCCATTATAAAATTAAAGTTTAAGATTCTTAATTTTATCATGTATTTTTAAAGTATGTGTTCAGGATGTTATTGTATAATAAAATGGCAACGACTCAGCATTTTAAAAGTCAAAGAAGTCTAAAATATTTGATTTAACTAAAAAAAACATGGGCTGACGTGGGCCTGGCCAAAATTGAAAATTAAATTCTGATAGGTCAACATCCTAAGAGTATTGTCACCCAATTTGGTTCCTCTAACTCGAATAGTCTCGGAGATAAAAGTGTTCAAACTGGTAACCACAATCTGTCACGAATCTAATAGTACCCATTTTTATATAACGAGCTAATTATCATGTTATAAGTAAACATTTTTGACACTGGAGTTGTCAACTTAATATGTTTTCAAAGGAATTATCTTTGTTTTGTTTATTTGCTTAAAAAATGTGTTGCTAAAAAGAAATTGTAGGGGGTGGAGGGGGCGCCGACAAAATCTTTGCCCTGGGAGCAACTTTTCGTCGCAACGGCGCTGGGTGGAAGCGGAAATGGCAGAATTTTTTAAATGAAATTGTGCTGTCACCTGCCATAAAGCCAACTATTCCAAAGTGTCCGTCTGTACGGAAATTTGTAAGTATATATCAGTGATATCGTTGTCCGGCACAATAATATAACTATAATTGATGTACTATAGGAACGTCATGGAAAGATTGAAGGGATTGGTTAAACAAGACACGGTAATGCGGATGCCCATTCCTTTAGAAAAGCGAATTGCCATAGCACTGTACACTCTGGGGTCATCATCGGAGTATTGCGCTGTGGGCAGACTATTCGGCGTTTCGGATTCGATGGTGTGTAAAATTCTTCAAGAATTTTGCTTTGAAGTACATAGAGTTCAACACAACGGAAGACGAGGAAAGGAAGTCTTTTAATTATGTTCTGTCTAGATCGAGGAGAGATGTAGAGAATGCCTTTGGACAATTGAAGGCCCGGTTCCGTCGAATTGGTAGAGGTGTCGACAATCACATTGACAAGGTCCCGCATATTACTCATACATGTTGCGTTCTGCATAATTTTTTGAATTGTCACAACAGTGACATTTCTGAAAATTGGGAGGCAGGCTCCAATGTGCGTACTCAACCTGAGAGTTCGAGTACAGCCTATGATTTCGATAGTTCTGCAAAAAACATTTGAAAAGCCCTTCCCAGACATATACATAACAAATAAAAATATATGAAAATTATTTACAAAAATTTTATTTATTTATTTATTTTAATTGCTCAAACGTTTCTCCAAGAGCTCTAGACACTTCTCCTGAAACCGCAGCGAGTTTTCATTCCGCTCGGAGCCGAGGCGCACCGTCTCTCTTGTTCTCTTCCATTGGTCCCGATGGTGGCAGCGAGCATGGCCGACTCGTACGCAGTCATCTCCGTCTTGGGGTTAAATTTTGTCCTTTGTCTGATACAATATGCATTTAACTTAGTTTTATATATCCTGACCAAAGTTGGATCAAATCGAACTACTATATCATATAGCTGTCATAGAACCGATCGGGTCAAACTTAAATTTTAGTATGATCGATGGGGCGAAATCCAAGTCTTAGAATGAAAAACTTTTTTTTTCATAGTAAGTACGAAGTCTTCGACACTAGAGTATGCTCGGCTGTAGCAACGCGAGCAAAGCAAGCGGGGGGCAGAGCCCCTAGTTTTTCTTTTTAATTAAAGAAAAACATTTTTTAAATATGAAATACGTTCAACAACTAAATTTATATATTTTACTATTTGCCTGCATTAATGATAAAGTAACAATGTCAAAAGCAAAAGCAATTGCAAAAATTTCTGATGTCCCACAAAAAAAACCTCTACACGAGGTAAAAGTCTAGTGACGAAAGCAATTTCTAGCCCCAAAATTTTTGATATCCAATTTCGTGACGAACAAAATTCAGTTTAATCTAAAAATTTTAAATTAAAAATATAAATTTAAAAAAAAAAAAGCGAAAATTGGCATTCAAAGTTCGCGTTTATTTTGATTTAAATATAGCAGCGTTTGGTCAGGCGGCCGGCTTAGTACTTAGGTAGTGCAGAGGATGGTGACGTAGACTCACGAACACGGGGTGGCGATTTCGAACCCAGTCCGAGAATAATTTTATGTTTATTTAATTTTATTAACATTTTTATAAATTTTACGATATTTAACAATTTGGTCAAAATCGGGTTACTATATTATATAATTAGATTTTTCTTTATTTACTGTGAGTTTGAATCTTATAAAAACCGCGCACAGTTCTAACGGTTAAGTTGAATTTATTATAAAATAAAAAGACAAGGCGATATTACACGACGAGTTCATTTATTCAAGAACAACTTAAGACTAACTGATAATTGTGCTTTGCGTTATAACGAAAGCTAATTTCGGGCATTTAAATGTTTACAATATTATAAAGGCTGGGAACGAAATTACTCAGCGTTGGCTGGGAACGCAAATTTGCTGACAGTGGGTTATTTCGATCAATGCTGATCGATGGGGGAGAAGCCCGGCTTAGCTGGGCTTAGTTTACATTATCGGTATGCGAAATTTAGGGTGGCTTGGCTACTCTTTGTTTATAGTTCCAGCCTGTGAAAGTTTACATTATTGGAATGGGGAATTTGGTGTCTAGACTTATGTATAACGTGGACATAGAATATATTATGTATAACGTAGACATAGAATATGTCACTATATAACTGTCATAGGAGGAATCGGGTTCATATTAAGCTTTAGTATAAAAAACTTTTCTGTTTTCCAAATTTTGCGGTTTTCCCAAACTCCAATTGCTGGGGCAGCTGGCAGCGTGAATATAATTATTTTTTTGTCCAACTGACTCACTGACTGACTTAGCATTGTACAGCCCAGACTATGAAGCTTGGCCACAATATTCTTAAGATAATTTTGTAACGATCCTTAAGGCTTCACCGGGCTAACTCGGTCAGCGATATGAGTTCGTGCAACAAATTTATATTATGCAGCACTTGCGAATAAATAAGAAAGCAGATAGATATTCAATATAAATGGTATTTGTTTATTAGCGACGCGATGGCCGACTCTTTTCAATTTCAATGTAGGTTTATTTGATTTCGATGCGTTGCGTTGCTGAATGGTGTCCTCGGGTCTCTGTCCTTGAAATCCGATGCAGGCTCGTCGCTCGTCGGTCGCTGGTCTCACTCCTGGTTGTAGCTCGATTCGTTTTCTCTCTCTCTCCTCTGGGTTAGCTCAAGCCCTGCTAATGCGAGGACGACTACGACTACGTCCTGCAACCGCTAGGTTCGCCTAATTTACTCCTGCGACAGCAAGGCTCTCTTAGTTTACTCCTGCGACCGCAAGGCTCTAGGATACTAATGCTACTATTACAATTGCTGGATCCTGCGACAGCGAGGATATCTTTTTGGTTCCGCAGCAGCAGGAACTATATCCTGCTACAGCAAGGATATCTACGATGTTTCCTGCGAAAGCAAGGATCATAACCTGCTATTGCCAGGCTATTTCTGATGCGTCCTGCGGCAGCAAAGACTATATCCTGCTACAGCAAGGATATCTACGATGGTTCCTGTGAAAACAAGGATTATAACCTGCTACTGCAAAGTTATCTACGGTGTGTCCTGCGACAGCGAGAACTATATTCTGCTACAGCAAGGATATCTACGATGGTTCCTGCGACAGCAAGGAGTAAAACCTGCTACTGCAAGGTTATCTACGGTGTGTCCTGCGACAGCAAGGACTATATCCTGCTACAGCAAGGATATCTACGATGTCTCCTGTGGCAACGAGGATTATAACCTGCTACTGGAAAGTTATGTTTACGGAGGATCCTGTGACAACAAGGATTGCTGGGTTGTCCTGCGGTGTTGCTTGGTTGCTTGCTTCACTCAAAGTGTGTCCCGCATGCGCTATTGCGCGCCCTTTTATACTCTGGGCCGCAGTAGGCAACGGGACTTCTGCCCGCCTGCAAGACAGAGGCGTCGCTGAAAAGGGGTATAACAGTGGCGTCGCTGAAAATGTGCAATTGTTGTGGGGAACACATATTTGTTCCTCACACTCCCCTCTTTCTTCGGGTAACCAAATGACAAGTCTTGGTATATTTTTTCTTTCTATTTAATTTTTATTCCCGCATCTCTCGCGGAAAACGCGGATTCGCCCCTGCCCCGCCTTAATTTTATACCGGCGCCCCTTATCCCACACCAGGTATACCCGGCGCTTCCCGGGGTTTAGTTCCTTCGATGCCTGGACCACGTCCCGCGGCCAGGGCACGCCCACCAACTCCTCGTACCTGGTGTGCGGCCTCGGCGTCCCCTCGAAATTCTCCTCCTGCGCCGCCCGTGGGAATGCCAGCTCCAGCCCCAGTGACCACCCGGGGGTGCGGGGAACATACACTGATGGCCCCGGTGGGCAGCTTGGCTGCTCCGTGGGGCAGGTGGGCTGCACCGGTGGGCAGAACGGCTGCTCCGGGGGGCAGGTCGGCTGCTCCGGGGGGCAGGTCGGCTGCTCCGGGGGGCAGGTCGGCTGCTCCGGGGGGCAGGTCGGCTGCCCCATGACTCTGGCCCGCTTCGGCGCCGGCGCAGCTGGTGCTGGCGTGGATTCCTCCTCCTCCGACTCCGATGAAATCTCCCACACTGGCGCGGACATGGCGCGGGTCGGGATCGCCCTCTTCTCCTCCTTGGCAGGCCACCACAGCGGCGGGACCTCTTGTTTGGGCGACGCCGTTGCCGGTGGCGTCAGCCCTGCCGCCACTGCCTGATCCTCGTCCAAGATGGGTGACGTGGTCAGCTCCAGGATGTCGGTGTGCACGGCCAGGTGTAGGTCGGGCAGCTTTGGCGCCCTCCGGCGAGGGTGAAACGGCAGCCTGGTGGGTTTTCGCGTTGTCGTCTGCGTGTTGCTCATCCTGTCTCTTGATCTTCAATGTCCAGTTGCGTGGGCGGTCGCCCTTTTATAGTCGCCGCGCAGGCGCGATTTTCGGTTTGCCCTTCGTTTCCTTTTGGTCTCTTTTTTCCTCTCCTCTCGTGCCCTTTGGCGACCGCCACCGTCCTCTGATTGGACACTTGTGCCCAGGATTACGGTTTCTCTCTCGGGTTTTTTCCCCGCTATGTATGTATCTATATATGTATGTGTGTATGTACATACATAAATCGGCAATTTGAAAATTGTAAGCTGAACACAATTAATGGTGTTAAATTGTTAACAATTTAATTTGTAACCCCGCCCACAATTGTGTTAACTTATTAACAATTTTTATTAAATTGTTTCGGGGTCAAATTGCTTTGGAAAGCATTATTAACATTTTTCGGCTGTTAATAATTTAAAAATGTGAAGCGGCCATACTGGGCCAAACTCTTGCCCACGCCCCCAAGGGTGCGCGAACCTCGATCTTCGGTCTAGAACGCACAGCAGACGGCGCCTCAAAGCAGGCGGCCTCTGGCAGTAATCGCAACAACAATTATGTGGGCTAATTGCTTGCTTTGCTGACGTCACAGCAACGAAGCTGCAGCTGTTGGCTGTTCTTCACTTCCCCTTTTATGTGCAATTATATATATGTATATATATATATGTATAGATATATGTCCATATATATATATATATATATATGTTTCCCTGTTTTAGCGATCTCGTGTTGGATTTCCCTCGTCGTATATATATATATACGTACATATATATATAGATATGTACTCCTGTTTACATATATTTGCTCCCTCGTTGTGGTTGTTCTAATGTTTATATATACGTATAATGAATTCCGCGCATAATAAATCCCTCGCCGTGTAGATATTTGTATTTGTTATTATTAACAAATGTTCATTTCTTTGGTTTTTGCTCTATACATTACATTATGTATGTAAGTGTATATATATATATGTATATATAGGTGTCATTAATCATGTAATAGTTCCTTCGCTGTAATTATAGACATATATATATAAACCTAAACATATGTACATAATACATTTCGCGCATCATAATTCCCTAGTTGTGTATATTTGTTTAATTGTTCGGACGCGATGCACCCAACAACAAATAGCGTCGCTCTATGTTGCCTTTGTTGTGCATTCTCTCTGAGAGCAATTCCTCTCAGTTTTGTTCAAATCTTAGCGTCTTGGTTGTCGGCAATGTGCAATGCATATCAGCGAAATATAACCGTTCTTCTCTTTTAGCTTTCCTTTGTTTCGCTGTCTTGCAGCGCTCTCTGTGACTTAGTTGTCGGGTCATTGCTATGCAAAGAAAACGAAAAGTAAACAACAACAAATGTTTGTCTTTTGCTTTGCCGGCCACTGATCGCCGCGACAACAACAAATGTTTGGGCTCTCTTATCTTTCGTTCGCTATGCGTTGCGTGAAACGTAAACAACAACAACATTTTCGTTTTGCTTTTCTGCCCACTGACCGTCGCGACAACAACAGATGTTGGGCTCTCTTATCTTTCGTTCGCTGTGCGTTGCGTTGAGTTCGAATTTTTGCCGTGCCTTGTTTTGGATGCTCGTCTATTATACGATAAATTAGGGTGGTCCCAAATTTATTATTATTATTTTTCGCAAAGGAAAACAAATATTTTATTATTATTTTTCCCTAGGAAAAATGTTATTTGTTATTATATATTAATATTTATTATTTTTTTCGTTTTCCTTTTTCATTGTGCGCATTTATGGGTGCTTGTGAGTGTTTTGACGGATTTGGGTGGTCCCAAGGTTTTGTAACCACTTTTCAAAAAAAAAATTTTTTTTTTTTTTAAAACTTTATGTTAACTTTATGTTAAAAAAAAATCATTCGTCTGACCTGGTTTCCCTCGCCGCCGTATGTGGTTTTATTATGAAGTCCACGATCTGGTATGGTCCTCCAAATCTAGGTGCCAGTTTTGCCGCAAATCCATCCACTGCATTGGATAGATGATGCTCCTTTAGCCACACGGCCACCTCATCATATAAAGCCTGGGGGAGTCGAGGCTCTCGACCCTGTGTCACAAACGCTGGCGTGTATCCTGTGGATGCTGTCACGCTGGTGTTTACGGCCAAAGTGATTTCTGGCAACGCCTCATCCCAACAGCGTTGGGTTGCTCCAGCGTATTGAGCAATCATTGTCTTTACTGTGCGATTTGCACTTTCCGTGGGGTTTTCCTGCGGTGTGTACGGTGCCGTGTACTGGTGTCTCACCCCCAAATCCTGCAGGAAACTCTTGAATGCCTTGCTGGTGAATTGTGCGCCGTTGTCTGTGATGAGGACCTTTGGCACGCCAAATCTTGCCAGGATTCTTTCTCCGAACGCTTTTTGGAGGGCTGCCGCCGTTGCGCTTCGCATTGGTACTAATTCAGTCCACTTTGAGAACCGATCTATAAATACCAGTAGCGTTGTATTCCCGTGTTTTGAACGTGGTAATGGTCCGACGAAATCTGCGCACACCATGGCCCATGGTTCTTCCGGAATTTGCGTGAGCATCTTGCTTGTATTCGGCTTGTATTGCTGGCAAACTTCACATCGTTGTACATAGTTGCGGACATCTCGGTGCAATCCTGGCCAGTAATAACGTGCCGCCACCCGAGCTATCGTTTTCCGTGTTCCAGTATGTCCCGCTGCTGCTATGTCGTGATTTTCGTGTAATACACGTTGCCTTTCGTTCGATGGCACACACAATTTCCAGGATGTCACGTCCTCGTGCCCTGCTCGGTAAGGGATGTGCCTGTATAAGTTGCCAGATTCTTCTAGGTAGTCTGGGAATTTCCTGGGCTCCTTACGAATCTTCAGTAGCATCTTGTGTATCCAGTTTCCATCAGTTCCGCCAGTTTCCGCTGTCTCTTCTTCAATTTCGACCCGAGCGCAGACATCCTCATTTAGCGGTTGCCTCGACAATGCGTCTGCACTACGTTTAGTTTTCCTTTGCGATATGCCACTTCGAAGTCGTACTGCTGCAATTCCAATGCCCATCTGGCGATGCGACCGGTAGGGTTTTCAATAGAGTTTAACCATTTTAGTGTCATGTGGTCTGCTACGACGGCAAAATGATATCCCTCTAGGTATGGTCGCATCTTCCGAATCGCCCAAACGATAGCTAAGCACTCTTTCTCTGTTGCTGAGTAGTTTCTTTCGGGTCCATTCAGTGTTCTGCTGGCGTATGCGATAACCCGTTCTCCCTCTCCGGATTCCTGTGTGAGGATGGCTCCCAGTCCATAGTTGCTGGCATCAGTTTGTAGCGTGAATTGACGGGTGAAGTCAGGGCACGCCAGGACTGGTGCATGCGTCAGCTTTTCTTTCACCATCTCAAACGCTTGTTGGTGCTCTTCGTTCCATAGCCGTTTCACGCCTTTCTTTAATTAACCGTTGAGGGGGTGCACCGTAGTGGAAAAGTCAGGCACGAATCGTCTGTACCAGGATGCCACTCCGAGATATTGCCGCAGCTCCCTGATGTTAGTAGGCGGTTTTAGTTGAGAAATCGCCGCTACTTTGTCCGGGTCTGTGCATATTCCATGTTCTGTCACTTTATGTCCCAGATATTTTAATTCTTTTTTGGAGAAGTCGCACTTGTCGACGTTGATCTTCAAATTCACTGCCCGGAGTCGTCGAAACACTTCCTTTAGATTGGCCATATGTTCTTCCAATGTTTTCCCAATAACGATGATGTCATCAAGATATGCGAAGGCATGTTGCAGCATTTCAGGTCCAATCACCCGATCCAATGCTCGTTGGAATGCTGCTGGTGCGGAGTGAAGTCCAAACGGTATAACTTTCCAATGGAAGAGTCCTCTGCCTGGTACTGTGAACGCTGTCAAGGGGCGACTTGTTTCCTCCATAGGGATTTGCCAGTAACCGTCCTTCAGGTCGAGGCTGGTTATGTAACGTGCTTCCCTCAACTGATCCAGGATGTGGTGTACTCGAGGTAATGGATAAGCGTCCTTGACCGATCGGCTGTTTAGCCCGTTTTCTTTTTGACCATAAAAATCGGGGCACTGTGTGGGCTGTTAGACGGCTCAATACATTCCTTGGCTAGCAACTCGTCAATCTGTTTGTTGATTTCTTCTTGCATCTTAGGGTTCTTTGGGAAGTAGCGTTGCTTTATCGGACGGTCGTCGTGCATCACGAGTCGGTGTTCCGTGATTGGTGATGTGCCGCTCATAACAGCAAATGCGGCTAGTTCCTGCTGAAGAAATTTATCCACCGCTGTTTCGGGGTGTAAGGATTCACCCTGCTCCACGCCGATGCTCGTTGTTCCATCCAGCGTGATTTCCTCGTCTTGTGTTGCCTGTTCTTGTTTCCTTTGCTCTTGTTTACTTTGTTCTTGTTTTCTTTGCCCCTGTGTGTGATCTGTGTTGACAACCGAGAGTTTCTCTTCTTGTACTCTGTTGTTTTGTCGACGAGTCGGGATTCTGACTTCGATTCCGGCGCATTCGAAGTTAGTTCCCATGTTGGAGAGGAAATCCCATCCTAGCACCAGTTAGTCGTTGACTCCCGACAGAATTAATAACGGCATGTTTACAGCTTTGTTGCCGAGCTTTATCTGTGCCTCCACTTGTTCCGTAACGACACCAGTCCGGCCATCTGCCAATCGCACCTGTCTCTGTGTTGCTTTTAGTTCAAATCCTTCTTCGCATAGCGTCCTTGCTAGTTCTTCGCTTAAGAAACTGCTCGTTGCCCCTGTGTCGATGGTAGCGTTGTACAGGTTGTTTCCAATTTGAACCGTAGCTGACAGGCGGTGGCCCTCGTCCTTTAAAGTGCCGATTAATTGTGGGGAGCCTATCGGCATCCGCTCGCTCCTGGAAGCTGGATGCCGCCGATCGTTTCCTGTCGGCAACATTGCGCTGTGCGGAGGCTCGGATTTTGACATTCTCGCCCAGTGTCCCTCTGTTCCGCATGTTCTAAACGCCTGTGTTGGGTTGGGGACATGTGTTGGTTGTCCTGAGAACGCTCTAGGTGTTGGCTGTGGTCGCGACCTTGCGTTGTCGATGCAGCGGGTACATGGGCCTTTAGTTTTTGCTGGTCTAGCGTCTTCTACTGCCATGAGCCTGGGGCGGTTACCACGGGATTCTTGCCGCAATTTCTCTGTGTCCCGCTCCAGTTCCTCGAATTTCTCCGCCAGTTGCATGAGCTCGATCAAACTGCCGTTCTGATACGGTCTTGCGAACGCTCTGAAGTCGGGAAGGCTGCTGTTGTATATTTTCTCTCCCTGCTCCTTCGTTAATCTTAGTGGCCGCATCAACGTCTGCATCTCTACCATGAACTTTTTAAATGGTTCATCTATGCCTTGCTTCCTCCGATCAACTTCTTACGACAGCTTCGAGAAGTAATCTCTTGGTAGGAAAAATTCGTGGAAGCTCTTTGCGAATGATGCCCAGGTTCTCCAGTGCTCGTTGTTCGCTATATACCACTTGAGAGCCGTGCCTCTTAGTAATTCTGCAGACCATTCCACTTGCTCCAGAAATTCTAATGGCTTTGAGGTGCCATCGAACTTAAAACTCCACTCCCTTACTTGTTTTGCTACCGCTGCATAGTCCCGCGCTGGGTTCCTTTCGGTGTGTGGCTGGTATTCGTGGTGTGTGTTAGATGTGTTTTGCCAATGCGATTCTTGTTCTCCTCGTTTTTGTTGCTGTTCCCGACGCTGTGGCTCCGCGTTTGTTGAAGCAAAATCCATATTTGCCATTTCTCTGGCCACTGTGTGTTGTTCCGTTTTTGGCTCCTCCTTATAGTTGCAGCCTCCTAGTTGGGGATGCGAGCGTGTTTTCTGGCTAATGTCCAATCGACCGGCGTGAGATAGGCGTCCTTCTTGTGTTTGTACCCAGTCGCCGAAGTCCTTTCGCATGGTGTCCACGCTTCCAGTCAGTGTGATCCCGAACTCGCTGTCATATTGCAGCAGTTCCTCTTTTTTCAGGTTGTAAATCCATGTTCGTACCATTTTGAAATCTTACTATTCTTATATCCGCAAAACCCTGCAAGTTGGGCGCCAGTTGTAACCATCCTTAAGGCTTCACCGGGCTAACTCGGTCGGCGATATGAGTTCGTGCAACAAATTTATATTATGCAGCACTTGCGAATAAATAAGAAAGCAGATAGATATTCAATATAAATGGTATTTGTTTATTATGTATTATGTAAATGGTATTTGTTTATTATTTCAATGTAGGTTTATTTGATTTCGATGCGTTGCGTTGCTGAATGGTGTCCTCGGGTCTCTGTCCTTGAAATCCGATGCAGGCTCATCGCTCGTCGGTCGCTGGTCTCACTCCTGGTTGTAGCTCGATTCGTTTTCTCTCTCTCTCCGCTTACAGCTGGGTTAGCTCAAGCCCTGCTAATGCGAGGACGACTAAGACTACGTCCTGCAACCGCGACAGCAAGGCTCTCTTAGTTTACTCCTGGGACCGCAAGGCTCTAGGATACTAATGCTACTATTACAATTACTGGATCCTGCGACAGCGAGGATATCTTTTTGGTTACGCACCAGCAGGAACTATATCCTGCTACAGCAAGGGTATCTACGATGTTTCCTACGACAGCAAGGAGTATAACCTGCTACTGCAAAGTTATCTACGGTGTGTCCTGCGACAGCAAGGACTATATCCTGCTACAGCAAGGATATCTACGATGGTTCCTGCGACAGCAAGGAGTATAACCTGCTACTGCAAAGTTATCTACGGTGTGTCCTGCGAAAGCAAGGACTATATCCTGCTACAGCAAGGATATCTGCGATGGTTCCTGTGACAACAAGGATTATACCCTGCTACTGCAAAGTTATCTAGGATGTGTCTTGCGACAGCTAAGACTATATCCTGCTACAGCAAGGATATCTACGATGTCTCCTGTGGCAACGAGGATTATAACCTGCTACTGCAAAGTTATGTTTACGGAGGATCCTGTGACAACAAGGATTGCTGGGCTGTCCTGCTATTGCAAGGACCGATCGGTGTTGCTTGGTTGCTTGCATCACTCAAATTGTGTCCCGCATGCGCTGTTGCGCGCCCTTTTATACTCTGGGCCTCAGTAGGCAACGGGACTTCTGCTCGCCTGCAAGACAGAGGCGTCGCTGAAAAGGGGTATAACAGAGGCGTCGCTGAAAATGTGCAATTGTTGTGGGGAACACATATTTGTTCCTCACAATTTCATCGACAGATAAGGCTGCGATTGTCCAAAATCGATTTGTAAGTACGTCAAAATGGAGTTCAAAGTTCACATGTGTTTTCAGTTTACATTTAGTAGAGTCTGGTCTTGCACGGCATTCTGTGGCAAAGTGGTGCAGAGGGTGGTGTGTTAGATTCAGAAGCAGAAGATTCGGGTTCGAATCTCGCTTGATCAAGGCTTTTTTATAAAATCAATTTGACAAAACAAAGACAATTAACATATTGCAGTGTTTGGTCAGCTGGCGAGTTCAGTACCTAAATAATGCAGAGGATGGTGTGTTATAGCCTATTTCCACGACAGCACACTTGGCTCATCCGACGCCATTTTCATCATCCGGCCCGAATGTGGACTTCATTTCAGTACAAAATCCGGATGATGATGTTGGCTCATCCATAATGAATGAGCCGATATTTTGTCATTCGACCCCGTGAATTTTAGTATTTTTCTATCGAACACGCGATGTTTATCGATAAACTCTTAAAAAAAAAGCAATTATCACCTTAACCAGCTGTTTTCATCAATAAAATCGGTAGGCATTAAATTTGCGGAAATTAAAATATCATAATAAATAATAAAATGTTGTTATTATCTGCTTTTTGTAATTTGTGCACAGAAGCCGAACAGCTGTTTGTTTAAGTGTCTTAACAGTTTCACATTTGTCGTGGAAAGCCAAATATGACACATCCAAATGTGACCAAATGAGCCAAATGTGAGTGGTCGTGGAAATAGCCTATTATATTTGGATACATTTGAATGTGGCTCATTTTTCCACGACCAAATGTTCAACTGTCAAAGCATTTGTCATTCGCCCAAAATAAATCAGCTGTTCGGTGTTTTTCACATATTGAGTGCAAATAACAAAGTTAAAACCGTGGAAAAAAGTGATAATAAAATGAACAAAGCTAAACCTTGGACGACTTGGCAGGCAGTGACGACGAATGTGGACCATATGGAGCAGATAATGATGATGTGGAAGCGGAAATGGCAGAATTCTTTCATGAAATTGTGCTGCCACCTGCCATAAAGCATGATGAAATAACAGAAGGTGGTCCCGTCGGCATTAGACATCCACTTATTGTATGCTTGCAATAAGTGCGAGTAAAACGAACATAGTAAACTTAGTGTCGTATTGAGTGTGAGTGAGGCGGCAATGTGATTGTTGATTAACCCTTAGCATGTCCGTGGGGTTTGAATATGCCATTTATAATAAAAAAGACGAGACATTTTTTTAAAGTTTGATTTTTAATAATTTTGAATTACCAATTAAGCGCTGCTTTTGGTTCTAAATACAAATTTTTTTGTTTAAGTTCTTAACTCTAAAATATATTCTTATTTTAAAATAAAAAGAAATTACAAATTTATCCAGCTCTACATTTTGTGCTGCGATTACTAATTTTTGTTTTAAATTGTTTGTTATTTTAAAATTATCTTTCGCATAGTGCGAAAAATTTTTTTTTTTTTCTTTGAGCTTATTTTTAAATTGTTCCGACGGTTTAATAAGGCCGCCGTGAGACACCTCATCTACATAGGTGAATGTCGAAGTTTGTTTGCAGCAGTCACTCATCCTTAGCCTTTTAATGACATAGCCGGCGACATACTCTACGGCATCCTCCGTCAACTCATCCATTTTGATGCCTGCAGGTATGTTGTTAGCTATGCTTTGCTCGTCATCTTCAAGCTCATAATCTTCAGGCTTATTTTCCTTGTTTTCTACATTTTTAGAGCTAAAGTCTAAATTGCAGCTATCAGAGTTGTCTTCTTCCACATTTCAGTGTTTCTCAACAATTCTGTATTCTTGGCTGGATATAATATAAGAATTATTAGTAAATAATAAAATTAAAAGAAACACATAAAAGACAAAACACAAAAGACACCACATAGCTACCTACATTCTCGATTTACACTTTGCTGAAACATATAGCTAAACATTTAACAATTATAATTAATAAAATGAATTAATTTTGTAATTCATTCTTCTAAATTTGGCATACCTATTAAATATTTTCTTAACCTATACTTAAACTGTAGTGGAGTTCGATGGTCAAACTGTCCACCCCTCGATCGCATAGCGCCAAAAAAATTTTCCACTATGTCTTGGCTAAGACGGCTGGTTAGTATATATTCCATGTTGTATTTATCTTTTAAATATATGTACAATCCATCCAGGGATGCATTGTTGACGAGAATCGCTTTTTGAAATGGCAGCTTTTGGGATTTGCCAAGAATTTGTGAACTCATTATTTTCGACATTTTTTCCAAAACATCTCTTTGAAATTGGAGTTGCTTCCCATAAGGCTGCGTGGATTGGATGCAATTTGCCGTTGAAAGTTTTGAATTAAAGACGTCGAACCAATCATTCAGTAATTTAAATAAATCTGACGTTTCGCACGCATTCTCCACATCATACCCCAACGAATAGCAGCGTCTGATGGAGCTGGCGGTAGTGTTGGAAAATAACTGCGTAGCCAATTTTACCTTTTGTTTATCTAGCGAGCGAACATTTAAATGGTTCTCGCTTATTTTGAACAGTATGGACACATCAGATTTAGCGCAATTATTAAATGTCTGTTGGACTGTCGTTTTGGTCAACTTTTTTCCATTTAATGTTAATCCGGAATCCACATAATGGTTTCGGACCAATTTATTTAAATGTGGTGTATCCGAAAAAACGAAAATTTTTAAATGTTCGTCCGTTGGATGACTAAACCAGGTTTTTGGTAAAAAAAAAAAATTACAAAATATTAAAGATTATTTTTAATTTTAATGCTTGTGAAAAACTTACATTCTGATACACCAAGCTCTGACCATAGTCTTTGGTTTCCAGAACCCAAATCGGATACAATAGCTACTACTGGATACCCTTTTGTGTGTAACTTCCTTATTATGTTGTTTAGGGTACAACACCCATTCGGGTGCTGAAGTAAAAAAAAATTGGCTGCTTCCACGATTTTTTGAGACCACGAACAATAGCCAGTTGCACATAATTGCTGGGCTCGTATATGACATCTGCTGAGCTGTCGTACTCAAAGGCTGCAGCGACCTTCATCTCTCTTGAAGGCCAGTACGCAATGCTTGTCGGCCTCATCCATTGCATCATTTTCCATAAGGTCTATGGCAACATCCAGGCATCCTGTCTTTATCTCCACATCTGATAACCATCTATACAACGTGGTACGGCTGGGTAACGGAAATCCTTTTTTGTAAGGATGGTTATACGCCTGAGGGCCAGCGTCTGATGTAAATGTGCTTTTTCCACCATTCTTCAGTATTTTAATTTGAGTCTCGGTAAAAATTTTCCTAGAGACTCTTCTAATTATGAGACTCCTCAAGCTGATTTCGTAAACGTTGTAAATCGTACTTCATCGCTCGAATTATCTGCCTCAGGCTCTTATTTTCATTGGACAATGAACAGCACCTACAAACACAGTCATATTATTGTTTACAAAAATGTACATGCTTTTACTATTTTAACTTACTCTGTTTGCGTACTGGAACTGGCGTAGCCTTCTTTTACATTTTCTGGTTCAGGCTCTACTTCTATTGTTGGAATGGCATCTTTATTAAGTCGCCTTTTTTTATTTGTCTGACCTTTGTTCGGTGTAGACTTCCACTGCGAATTATTAAAGTATGTGGCACAAATTTGCGAGTTTTCACCCATGCTGCACCCCAGGCTTTGTTCCCACAATTTTCTTTTCATATTACACTTCGGTACATGAACAATACTACCCGTCACAACTTTGCAGCAAAATTTGTAATATTTCATATTAATATGTGCACGCTTAGGGTTAATGAACAAAAACAAAAAATTCGTCCGCACACAACCTTTCTCTTCAACAAGCAAACGTGCACTGAAATGAGTGGAAACTGTAAAACTTCGGCTCGCGACGGGACCACCTTTAAATTATTTCATCATGCCATAAAGCCAACTATTCCAAAGTGTCCGTCTGTACGGGAATTTGTAAGTATATATCAGTGATATCGTTGTCCGGCACAATAATATAACTATAATTGATGTACTATAGGAACGTCATGGAAAGTTTTGGGAGTGCGACGTGCCTAATAACTCGGATGCATTCTTCAAGGATAATTTCCGAGTGGAAAGGAATACATTCCTGTTATTGATCAAGCGATTGAAGGGATTGGCTAAACAAGACACGGTAATGAGGAAGCCCATTCCTTTAGAAAGCGAATTGCCATAGCACTGTACACTCTGGGGTCATCATCGGAGTATCGCGCTGTGGGCAGACTATTCGGCGTTTCGATTCGATGGTGTAAAATTCTTCAAGAATTTTGCTTTGAAGTACATAGAGTTCTGGGACAGACTTCATGATCCAAGAAAAACTAGAGGAGTGTGCAAGGCTTTGAAGCGCTTGGAGTTCCTCAATGTTTCGGTGCAATTGGTAAGGTTGTTTCCTTTTATGAAGCTTTTAATGAAACAAATTTTTATAGATGGAAGCCACTTCGAAGTTCACCCTCTGCAGATTATTATAATGATAAAGGATGGTACTCAACAATACTTTTCGCTTTGGTGGATTTTCGGTAGAGTACAATATAAGTAATCTTGAACCAATATACTAATTGTATATTTTCTCTAGATATGATTTCTTTACGTGCATGTGGGTGCCCCAGGTCGCTGCCATGATTTCCAGGTGTTTGAAAGCACCAGTTTAAAAGGATGCTGGATTGCACAACGCTGTTTGCAGATAATTCAAAGCGCATCGGCGGAGTTGACGTTCCTGTAGTGCTTCTTGCAGACTCTGCTTTAAATTGTCGACGAAGATTATGAAGCCATACCCTTCAACACAACGGAAGACGAGGAAAGGAAGCCTTTTAATTATGTTCTGTCTAGATCGAGGAGAGTTGTAGAGAATGCCTTTGGACAATTGAAGGCCCGGTTCTGTCGAATTGGTAGAGGTGTCGACAATCACATTGACAAGGTCCCGCATATTATTTATACATGTTGCGTTCTGCATAATTTTTTGAATTGACACAACAGTGACATTTCTGAAAATTGGGAGGCAGGCTCCAATGTGCGTACTCAACCTGAGAGTTCGAGTACAGCCTATGATTTCGACACTTCTGCAGAAAACATTTGAAAAGCCCTTCCCAGACATATACATAACAAATAAAATTATATGAACATTATTTACAAAAATTTTATTTATTTAATTATTTTAATTGTTCAAACGTTTCTCCAAGAGCTCTAGACACTTCTCCTGAAACGCAGCGAGTTTTCATTCCGCTCGGAGCCGAGGCGCACCGTCTCTCTGTTCTCTTCCATTGGTCCTGATGGTGGCAGGAGCATGGCCGACTCGTACGCAGTCATCTTGTCTTGGGGTTAAATTTTGTCCTTTGTCTCTTTGCAGGTGGCCCATCGCTACCCATCCGAAATGCTGCTGTCCACTGCTCTTTTACTCCTGACGGACGAGCTTGTAGCCTCAGAGTCGTTGCTTACCTCTATTGGCGACACACAGCAGTGGACAGCAGTATATCGGAGTCCAAGGGTGGCGATTCCATACTTGAAGCCCGTTCTCGAGCCACCATATTGACAAAATTTTCCCAACTTTCATCATTGTCGACTGAAAACAATTACGATTAGTAAACAACATAACATATAATCATAAATTTCAGCTTACCTGCAGTACTGGAAATGTGAATTGGACCGACTTCACAGCTCCTAAAATGCGGTGCACCTTGTCAAAATGTTGACATTTTGAGGTGCACCTCCAGATGACCCTTTTTAATAGTTCATCCTATGGAATACAAAAAATATTTATTAATATGTTATAAATATTTTGTGTGGAAATATGAACTCACTTTTACTTTTTTGAGAGATTGTCCACCTTCGTCCGAATTCTTCAAGTGACGCTGAAGTCTGCTTCCAAAAGTTTTTCACCCATTTTGATAAAGGTGGCAGTTCTTTTGGGCAGACCTCAGCGCACTGAAATTCTCCTTCCACAGCTCCAAGAGAATGGCCTCATGATGGCTGCTCCACTGTGGCTGGTTTCTTTGCTTGCTCATCTGAAAAAAGAAACATTATAAAATATATTTTGAAAATACAATTGGCAAATTTTATACTTACATTTTCATTCAACAAAACAGCTGATTATAGTGATGATTTTTCATTTTACACGTGCTCATCGACAAACATCGCGTGTTCGATAAAAAAAATACTGAAATTCGCCGGGGCGAATGACAAAAAATCGGCTCATTCATTATGAATGAGCCAAAATTATCACTCGGATTTTGTACTAAAATGAAGTACACATTTGGGACAGATGATGAAAATGGCGTCGAATGAGCCAAATGTGCTGTCGTGGAAATAGGCTATAAGTCGATCGAATACGAGAACGAGAGCGAGCGACTCGTGCGTTTAATATAGTTGATATTCGACAACTGGCACTTCAAATGTTCTTAAGCCTAGCTCTAACTATGGTGGCGAAGCGAGGCGAATTCGCTCTCAGAGCGACCAACGAAAGCTTTATTGTGCTCCGCTTCGCCCTAAACCTAAATTACACTAGACTTCATGATTTTATTTAAACTATAAAGATGAGCTGATCTGCGGCTACATTGTGTTTGGTAGAATGTATGTAACAGGCAGAAGGGGCGGCAGACTTAAAAGTATATATTCTTGATCAGAATCAACAACCGAGTCTATTAGGCCATGTCCGTCTGTCTGTCCGTCTGTTTGGACGCGTCGATCTCAGAACCATAAAAGCTAGAGACTTCAAGCTTTGTACGTAGGTTCCTGGATACCATAGGCAGATCAAGTTTGTTTTTATTTTTGAATTGGACCACTATATCATATAGCTGCCATAAGAACGATACATCAAAAATTAAGTTTTAGGATGGAAAAGTTTTTGTTTGTTGTGATATCAGAACCAAACTGATAGAATATGCATCTGGGCTGGTATTATCACTGCGGACGGCAGTTCGCGTTAGTGACGAAAGCAGCACGAAGGTGCGAAGGCGACTAACTATATATACAGCTAAGTTGGAAAATTTGCTACGACTGTCCGATCAGATCGAGTTATATACCGAACGAAAGGTTTAGTCCTAACTTACAAAATGGCATACTAAAACTTTTTCTAATTCACCTGGGTCATGAGATACGGGGATGTAAGTGGGAGGGGAAAGATTTGTATGATCGCAGCTTGTGGAGCCGCTGGGGCTTTTTGGTAAAATTATTTATTTTTTTAAAATTTTTATCAAAAATACGCGTCGATTGATACCTCGATGACCCAAATCCGTTAACTGGTTCGAAAGATAAATAAATTTGAAATTTTTAGTGGACTTTTCAAAATGAAATGATAAGTTAGTTTCTTTGTTTGTCTGTTTGTATCAAAGCGCTAAAAAAGCAAATATGTAATGATGGAGATTTATTCCTCTTAGAAAATCTAGAAATGTTTGTTTTACGACTTTTTCAATTTCCCGCTAGTTTAGCGGGAAAACGCTAAACCCTGCTAAAAATTGATAATTCAACAGTTTCCAAACCATAGAAGCTACAGATATGTTCTATATATCATTGAAAGGTATGTTTGTTTTATGTGTACCTTAAAACTTTTTTTCTAAAGTAATCAGGTAACATTTTACAGGTGAAATAAAGTTTTAGCTTACATTTTGCGATTTCTGACAAAACGGCTCTAACGATTTCATAAATTTTATTATGTTGTAATACGTACAATTTCGCGTTTTTTGGTATATGAAACATTAATTTTGGTTGAGGGGTTTGAAAGATATTACCTGTTAAGTGAATAAATACATATTTCTATGGTCGAAAATCACGATTTAGTACGAAAAACTTTGGGTTTATGAGATATCTCAACCAAACTGATACAATATGCATTTAACTTGGTTTTATATATCCTGACCAAAGTTGGTTTAAATCGGACCACTATATCATATAGCTGTCAGGACCGATCGGTTCAATATTAATGTCTTAGTATGAAAAACTTTTTTTGTTTTACTAGATATCGTAACCAAACTAATAGAACATGCATTAAATTTAGACTTATATATCCTGACCAAAGTTGGTTCTAATCGATCCACTATATCATATAGCTGTCATACGAGCGATCGGGCGAAATCCAAGTCTTAGTATGAAAAACTTTTTTTCATAGTAAGTATGAAGTTCCAACAGTAGAGTATGCTCGGCTGTAGAAACGCGAGTAAAGCTAGCAGGGCGGATCCCTAGTTTTTTCTTTATAATTAAAGAAAACATTTTTTTAAATATGAAATATAATTAAAGAAAACATTTTTTTCAATATGAAATATATTTTACTATTTGCCTGCATTAATGATAAATACCCAAATTTGATATCCAATTTTGGTACGAACAAAATTCAGTTTAATCTAAAATTTTAAATAAAAAATATAAATTAATAAAAGTTATATATATAAAAGTATTGTAAACAAATTTTTTTTTTAGAAAAAATGTTTTTGAGGTTTCAGGTTTAATTTAAATAAAGCAACTGCTTCAGGTCTAAGAAAAAAAAGTACAGTGTATTGTGTGATAAATTAGGTAAAACAAAAAATTATGTCTTTTTGTTGGTTTACTGTTCAATATGACATGTCTGTGCAAGCAATAAAAAACACTTGTATAAATGCAAGGAGCATGAATTCAAGAGATTATAATTTTTCATCCTCAGTACCGTTTCTAAGAAGTTGACCAAAGCATTCAAACTTAATGCCATCTTTGCGTCGCTAGAACCAGTTGAGAATTCTGAGGCGCCATATTGTGTTGTTGTGACTTAACTGAAACCTAATACATAAGATTTTAGGCCAACTTTAAATCTCTTTGGTTACCGACCTCTACTGAGTAACAGGCCACATTATACAACCAACAACACACAGCACTTCCATAAAAGCGTGGAGCATGGCATGGTACAGCTGATTCAAGAGATGCCATTCCCTATCATCAGTACCATGTGTTGCCTCGATTGGCGATTCAAGCCGAATGTCATATTTGCGTCGTCAGAACCAGTTGATTAAAACTTGATTTGCGTGGGGTTTTTACGCCATAAAATAACGCAGTTCGCGTTAGTGACGAAAGCATTGTAGGCGAAGGCAATTACTGATAATTAACTAAGTTGGAAATTATTACGACTGTCCGATCAGATTGAGTTATATATCGATCGAAAGCTTGTTTAGTTTAACTTAAAATAGTATATTTCAGTCATTTTTTTTGTATATCAAATGTCATATGTTATGATGGTTTGGTTATTTATTAATGATATGATTCGTAGTTATGGAGTTGCCAGCTTGGATCAATAAATTATTTTTTTTTTACTTTCAAAATGAAATGAAAAGTCAGTTTGTTTGTCTGTTTGTCTGTTTGCATCAAAGCGCTAAAGAATCTTAAATGTAATGATGGGGATTTATTCCTATTAAAATCTAGAAATGTTTATTCTACGACTTTTTGACAAAAAAAAATACCGTTAGTTTGCGGGAAAACGCTAAACCTGTAAAATTAAACCTCAACAGTTTCCAGCCATAGAAGCTATATATATATTTCTTTATATTATTGAAACACTTTTATGCACCCTAAACTTTTAAAGTACTCAGGTAACATTTTGTAGGTCATATGACAGCTATATGATATAGAAGTCCAATTTGAACCAACTTTGGTCAGGATATATAAAACCAAGTTACATGCATATTGTATCAGTTTGGTTGAGATATCTCATAAACCAAAAAGTTTTTCGTACTAAAACATGATTTTCGACCGATAGAAAATTTATTTATTCACTAACAGGTAATTTCTTCCAAACCTCAACCAAAATTTATGTTTCAAACACCAAAAAACGCGAAATTGTACGTATTACAACAATTTAACAGAAATCGTTAGAGCCGTTTTGTCAGAAATCGCCAAAATGTAAGTTTAAAACATTATAGTTTTAGGTGCGCATTAAAGCCCTCACACCTTTCCAATGATATATAGAACATATCTGTAGCTTCTATGGTTTGGAAACTGTTGAGGTTTCAATTTTAGCGGGATTTAGCGTTTTCCCGCCAAACTAGCGGAAAATTGAAAAAGTCGTAGAACAAACATTTCTAGATATTTAAAGTGAAAACAAAACCCCATCATTACATCTAAATTTTTTTTAGCGCTTTGATACAAAGAGACAAACAAAGAAACTAACTTTTCATTTCATTTTGAGAAGTCCACTAAAAATTTCAAATTTATTTATCTTTTGAACCAGTTAACGGATTTGGGTATCGGGTTATCAATCGACGCGTATTTTGATAAAAATTTTAAAAAATAAATAATTTTACCAAAAAGCTCCAACGGCTCCACAAGCTGCGATCATACAAATTTTTACCCTCCCACATACACCCCCGTATCTCATGACCCAGGTGAATTAGAAAAAGTTTTAGTATGCTATTGTGTAAGTTAGGACTAAACCTTTCGATCAATATATAAGTTGATCTGATCGGACAGTCGTAGGAAATTTTCCAACTTAGCTGTATATATTGTTAGTCGCCTTTCCCACCCTTCGTGCTGCTTTCGTCACTAACGCGAACAGCCGTCCGCAGTGATTAGTCGCCTTTCGCACCCTTCGTGCTGCTTTCGTCACTAACGCGAACTGTCGTCCGCAGTGATTACACTAGACTTCATGATTTTATTTAAACTACAAAGATGCGCTGAACTGCTCCAACATCGGCACCAATGAAGCTCTGTAGCTTCATCAAACTGGCAGCCGCGCCAGCTTATGGATAGGCCTCTTAACAACCTTTCCAGTGCTTGTTCTAATTTCCTTTGTGCGCCGTCGTTACTCTGCCGACCAGCCAGTTCTGAGGTGGCAGATTGTAATCGGCGACGACCACCAGATCTCCGACGATTATGTCTGGCAGCAGGTCAGACCCTGCTGATAATGGGCCGCAAAATCAACACCATATATAAAACAAGTTATACAAGATCTCAAACCTCTGAGCGTTAATTAACGAGCCAAATTCGCTCACGAAGGAGCACAAGTCGTCCCCCACTCGCATCAACGTAAAGGAGCACCAAGATCTATTATTCTCATGTATAAATGGATTGAGACGCTGCAGGCTATGGCCCACACGCGTGCCCTTTCGAACCCCATCTATGTCATCTTTAAACTCAAATTGTTGGATGACTTCAACTATTTTCTCAAACGTTTCGTTTATTTCTACATAAATTTATAAAACGGGAGACATAAGCGAGCACTCTAAGCAGTCTAGCATGCGATGAATAACTATAGATGGTTTCAAAGATGAAGTGTAACATCAGAGTCAGACCAAAGAACAGTCCGTTCAATTGGTAACCGTATAAGATTTCTGATTCGGCGACAGAGATCTGCGAGAAGGTGTGCCGCGCACAGCTCAAGTCTAGGAAGAGTCCAGAGTTGTCCTAATTAACTACTTTTTTAATGAAATCGTCATTTCACTAGCATTAAAAAAAAGTAGTGCTAGTGAAATCGTCATTTCATTTGATATCCCCATATGATACTTTGCGATATTTTTATATGATATTATTATATATATTTCTTGATATTTAAATATAATGATTATTATTATTTTTTTTGTGATATTGTTATATTATTTGTACTATTTTCTGCGATATTTATATATATTTTTTAATCGATGCTTTTATATATCTTCAAAGTGATATTTTTTATATTTTTTCGCTGATATTTTTATATATTTGCCATTTTTGAAGAAAAATTTATTTAAAAAAATAAGGGGTTTCACTCTGCTCGCTTCGCTCGCGGTGAGGTGGCTGCCAGTCGAGCACGCCTGACAGTAGATACCCTGAGCCCATGTACTCTTTTTTTTTATGTGTTGATTGTTGCCCATTTTCAATGGCCCAGGGTATAAAAATTACACGCGAAACTATGAACAAACTGGTTTTCTCTTTATTAATGCTCCTCACTGAACTAATACATCACTCGGTATTTTATTAAATTGGTAATCGTAAGTCGTAATCAATCGCTTTGCAATCGATGTGTAGAGTGTCAAGAGTAGCCACAACCACAACTCTGCTCAGCCTGCATCTGGCAGCACCCATTTTCCTCTCTCAATTCCTCTCCTCTACGCAACAAATCAAGCCTGCCAAAGGCTGCTGCAGTTCGCGCGAAGTTTGAAATAAAGACAATGTCTAATTTTATTAGATTCTTAAAGCAAAATGCTACGATAGCAGATGTTTATTATATATAATAAATAGATCGCATGAGCTGGCTGTTGACCGCTGAAAACGTCATTATGGAGTATCTGTGGGCTTTTCAAACCAAACAGATTTTAAGTCTGCGTGATCTAAGATGTTGGGCTGACAATGTTGGCTTTGGCCAGAGTTATATGAGCATAAAGTTCTGCAATTCCATCGACAACATTCTGTTTCTAGCTAAAAGTGTTTCATATAAGTGGCCTGAATCAATTTATCTGTTCTTTGAGGCCTTCAAAATTTGGTTGACTGTGAGCGTTAGTTGATTAATCTGATCCACTCTCTAGTGTTTATCTGCACCTGCCTATTATTTGAACTTATTAATTGGGCTTCATTGATCTTTATTTTTCCAAGTCCCCGGCGTCTGGAGTGCCTGCAACTACCTTCAGCATTGAACCTAGAAAGTCTAGACTCCTGGCAGTTCTGTGGTGTGCGCCCAGGGCCTCCAGCATGTCTCTGAGATGTTCAGAGTCTCATTCAGAAGTTTTTTCATGTGTGACTGCGGAAACAAATCAATTAGTTTCGCTGTCTCATCCACCATGAGCTCATACTCAGATATGTTCGCTGAATGTCGGACGAAAGCGAGCTCCTCCCATACCAAGACCTGGCCGTCGACGATCGGTATGTACTTAGGGAAGAATAGTCGGTGACCCGTGCCGAAGTCGTCGCGAGGATAAGTAGTAGCAGAAACCCAAACCTATGGAAAAAATTTCTTTTATTTTGAGGAAAACGTTGAACAACCCATCACCGAACTTATTTAACTTATGAATATCGTAAAGCAACCTAATACTAGACTTATCTAAAAGGGTGCCAAGTGGCTTAAAACTTATATCTCTAGCAACCTAAAAAGAAAAACTGCCAAATGGCACACTAAAAATTAAAGGTAGAAAAGAAAACACTACTTTAGGTTGTCTTTGTGGACTCACCTCCCTTAATGAGAACCGTAGTTCCCAGGTCAGCTTCCACGGCTCTTTCTTCACATAAAGGTGTAAGTTTATTTCCGAGCTTGCGATTAGACTTTACCAAGATTTTTTTCTCCTATCAAAACCCTATTTTGGCATGGGAGTCATTTTCCTAGCTCTGAGGTTGTCCTGCGCTTTTTTAAGTTTGTTTTGAGTCTGCGTCTGTGATTCACCTGAGAGTGAACGGACGACATCGACCGCCGCTTATTAGTGACCGAATGGATTGTCTTGTTGTACTCTACTGTGGACAACATAATTACCTCTACGGTGTCGCTAATGTTTTTGTCTATTTTAAGCATCTAGCTAGTTCCAGGGTGCTATGGAAACGCTCAACTTGCCCATTGAAACGCTGTGCAATGGAGCATTTGAAATGCTGACTCCATAGTCATTCATCAAAAGTGAACAGATAGTTTGGGATTTCAAAGCTGGCTCATTGTCGCAGTAAATGGCTTGGCTCCCGGGAAGAAATTCATGAGCTGTAACAAGGGCACTTTAAGTCCTCTATTGTTCTGGACACAATCGGCTGAACTACAGCGAATTTTGAAAACTTGTCAATACAGTTAAAAAAAATTTTGTCAGTTGAGAAGATGTCCACATGTAGCATCTCCTGGGTATGAAGGAATCGGCGTCTCACCAATCTCTTGCTTTTTAGGGTGCCTGTCGTATTTAGCCCTGGCACAAGTCTTACAATTTTGTACTTTCGTTAGCTATTTTGGCCATTTTGGGAAATAGTACCTGAGAGGACCTGCTTAATGTTCTCCTGGGCTGCCCTGTGAGCTCTGTTGTGTTCTGTGACGAGAATTCTCTCCTTTCACTAACACTGAAAATGTCCACCACCCTATTTTTGCAGTGCCAAAATTTGGTGGTTGGAAATTTCGCACTAAGTCGTCCTGCACCAGCCAAAGTGTAAGTCGCAGTGTAGCGCATTCACCACATCAGGTTTTACTACCTCCATTAGTTCCTCGAGAAGTGATTCTCTGCAGGTAAAATTCAGGAGTGTCGCCTCTTGTTCCCGAATAGAATAAAGCTGCGCTTTTGTGGAAACGCGCCTCTTCAAGAATTATCTGGTTCTGGAAACAATTCCAGGGCTTATCGGTGGACCTGATTGTGTAAGTTAAGGAAAGCTCACGTGAATCGTGGCAATGCATGATTCATTATCTTGTGGCTTAGAGCGTTAAGCTGTTGCCTGGATAGGGCATCAGCGAACGTATTTTCTTTGCCTGGCTTAGAATTTGCGCGTTGGATTCTTCAATGCGCGCTTCCATCGCTTGATTTTAGCGTTAGGGAGACTCAGAAACGGCAAAGGCCAGGGGTTGATGGTCTGTGAAGATGTTAAGATCTTTCACCCCATACAAATAGTGGCGCAATTTGCAGGGGCCCACACAATAGCTAGTAGCTCTTCGTTTGTGGCATAATTGACCTCTGATTCTTTAGTGTCCTGGAGATCATAGTGATGGGACGCCCTTCCTGAGAGAGGACTGCCCTTTCCCATACCCCGAAGCGTCTGTCGTTAGATCAAACGGCTTATTGAAGTCAGGGTACCGAGCATGACATCCTCAGATGCTAATATGTTTCGCAGTTTTTGAAACGCACTGCGTTGGAGATCAGAGAATTCGACAGAAATCTTTCTTGATCTATGCTTGCTAATTGACCCATTTTCTCCCTTAAGAATATCCGAAATGGTCTTTGCTATTGATGCAAAATCTTGATGAAGCAGTCTAGGAATAATCTCACTTCGAAGACCGTCTTGGGCACTGGAATTCCTGTATCGTTTGACTTTCTCTGGGTCTTAAGATTTAAGATCCAGTGTCGAAAAGTGCTTGGCTTTACCCAGGTTTCCAAAATCATGGTAATATTGGGCATGGGATACCTGTCTGTAATCGTTCTTTCATTGAGTTTCCGAAGTCCATGACGAAACGCATGTTTCGGTTACCCATTTCATCCGTGCCCTTCTTGTCAACCACCCAAATGGGGTTGTTATAGGGAGAAACGGATTTTTGAATTATGCCATTCTTCAACAGATCTTGAATCTCTTTATTGACAAATTCGGCTGCGCCCAGGATAAGGGTACATTAGCGTAGATAGGCTGTTCGTCAACCGTTCTAATGGTGGCTACCACTGATACGGTAGCGCCTCATTAGCGTCTGCGAACGTCTTTTTCCTATTTATTAGCATTTTTAAAAAATTTGTCTAATCAGGGGAGGTGCGTCTGCAATCTACATTAGTGAAATTGACATCCACACATTTGTAGTATAAAATCGGTTCGGAACTGTTGCCAAATCTGAGTTGGCTCGAGTTTAGACAGAGCTGAGCCCCGACTCTGTCAGCAGATCGAGGCCTATGATTCCATCAAATGTTGATTCTGAGAGAAGGAAAAAGTTGCCTTTTTCCAAACATTGATACATAGCACTTCTCAGAAATGTTGGTAGTGCCATGTATGGAGTGGGTGGTAAATGGGTTGTCGACTGGGCGAACTTTTCAGCCCATGGTGCGGCTGAATGTAGCTTTTCGCCGCACCAGTGTCGATGAGAAATCTTATTGAGTCCCCGCTACTTCTCGCCTGATGAAGGGCAGCAGGACTTACCCCACAAATTGAGAGCGTCAGAGTCGCCGTCCGAATCATCGGCTATCTGCGCCTCAGCATTTCTAGCTGCCGCTGCATACTCTTCAGCTCCATATTCTTGGCTCTGAGTGGTATGATTTACCTTTGACGCCTCTAACCCGTTGCTCGGTCAGAGGTGTTCGTTCTTCGAACGCTTGTGGGTTGGCCGAGTTGACGTAGGCTGGTGCTTGCGATGGCATCAGCACCCAGACATTGAAGGGTCAACGTCCATTGGCTGCGGATCATTATTGCCGCTGCTTACCGCTACGCTGATCGGACTGTTGGGCTGCTGATGTTGCTGCGGCTTTTGTTGCAGCGTGTAATGGGGCTTTTGTAGGCAGGCAGTGTCTCGACTGCTTCTGCGCCCTTTGCCGCTGCTGAAATTGAGGCTTTTGTTCGGGTCTTTGAACCTTGTCCTCGATACTTTGGCATAGTTTGCCGCGAAGGTGTATCTCTCATGATTGGCCTCGATTTTGTGCGAGTTCCAAAGCAGAGGGAGATCGAGCGATTGCGCCGCAAACAGAATACCAGAGAGGCTGCGCTTAAGGCCAGGAATGAATATGCGCAAGGCATCCTCTAAACTTTCGCATATGCCCTTAGCTAGTGCTGTGTCATATGTCATATTTACCTTGTTTATGAGTAAGGTGAGCTTTTCTCGACCTCGTCATAGTATTGTGGCAAGGTAAGCTGTCCCTGCCTGAGAGTGCCCATTTCTTGTTCTGTGACGTGAACTGGCCTCTTGTCACTGTAAGAAATCTAAGCGGTTTATGATGGCATCAAAATTAAGGACCGTGGCAATCGAAGACAGAACTGCGTTGGCCGAACCCCATCTTGCTGCTGATGATTATCACCGCTGTAATGGCGAGAGCCGCCATTATATCGTCTGAATATTCTATACGCCGCCATTGC
>NW_022995376.1:27308176-27458925 GCF_004354385.1 Drosophila innubila
TGCAGTGTACCTGTCCTCCGCACCTCGGTCAGTGCAAGTGTATTGAATCACACAAATCGTTTTTTACACCGACCAGCCGCTGAGCTCTTCAGCAGCGGTGTGTCACCAGTATAGCGCAAGCTAATCTGGCGGCGTTAAAAAATTTTGTTTTGTTTTTTTGTGTGACCGCAGCGAGGGAGACAATTTTATTTTCTTTAAAAGTTCAATAATTTCTTAAACTGTGTTGTTGCACATCGATTATTTTGTTATGCAAACCAATTGGCCATTGACGGTCCTATCGTTTCGACAAATACTTTGTTTTTCATTTTTATATAAATGATGCTAATCTGATTCTGTGGCTAGTTGTCACATTCCTTAACTAATGACAAAGGCGTTCGGAAAATATATAGACCCTAATTTTAGAAGGTCTGACTCAGAGGACTCAGATAGTAGCGATATTAGAGTGGACCCATACGCAGAGGTACGTTCAAACAAACAGATAACAGATTTGAAAGTCACAGCGCCTCCGATTGAGACCTTTGAGGAAATACAAATCGTGGACAACGTCCGCTGCGACGAGCCCTAGACGCGGCCAAGTGTCTCGCAGAGCTCCGGCCCTCACAAGAAACTTATGTTTCATGGCGACAGGCTGCAATGGCGGCGTATAAGATATTCAGACGATATAATGGCAGCTCGCCATTACTAAGCGGTGATAATCATCAGCAGCAAGATATGGGTTCGGCCAACGCAGTTCTGTCTTCGATTGCCACACCTTAACCTGATGCCATCATAAACCGCTTAGATTTCACTTACAGTGACAAGAGGCCAGTTCACGTCACAGAACAAGAAATGGGCACTCTCAGGCAGGGACAGCTTACTCTTGCCACAATACTATGACGAGGTCGAGAAAGCTCACCTTACTCATAAACAAAATAAATATGACATATGACACAGCACAGCTAAGGGCATATGCGAAAAGTTTAGAGGGGATGCCTTGCGCATATTCATTCCTGGCCTTAAGCGCAGCCTCTGGTATTTGTCTGGTTTGCACCGCTCGATCTCCTCTGCTTTCTTGAACTCGCACAAGAAATCGAGGCCAATCATGAGAGATAACCTTCGCGGCAAACTATGCCAGAAGTATCGAGGACAAGGTTCAAAGACCCGAACAAAAGCCTCAATTTCAGCAGCGGCAAAAGGGCGCAGAAGCAGTCGAGACACTGCCTGCCCCTACAAAAAGCCCCCATTACACGCTGCAACAAAAGCCGCAGCAACATCAGCAGCCCAAACAGTCCGATCAGCGTAGTGGTAGGCAAAGCAGCGGCAATAATGATCCGCAGCCAATGGACGTTGACCCTTCAATGTCTAGGGTGCTGATGCCATCGCAAGCACCAGCCTACGTCAACTCGGCCAACCCACAAGCGTTCGAAAGAACGAACACCTCTGACCGAGCAACGGGTCAGAGGCGTCAAAGGGTAAATCATACCACTCAGAGCCAAGAATATGGAGCTGAAGAGTATGCAGCGGCAGCTAGAAATGCTGAGGCGCAGATAGCCGATGATTCGGACGGCGACTCTGACGCTCTCAATTTGTAGGGTAAGTCCCTGCTGCCCTTCATCAGGCGAGAAGTAGCGGGACTCAAATGAGATTTCTCATCGACACTGGTGCGGCAAAACTACATTCGGCCGCACCATGGGCTGAAAGGAGTTCGCCCAGTGACAACCCATTTACCACCCAATTCCATACGGCACTACCAACATTCTGAGAAGTGCTATGTATAATGTTTGGAAAAAGGCAACTTTTTCCTTCTCTCAGAATTGTCAACATTTGATGGAATCATAGCCTCGATCTGCTGACAGAGGTCGGGCCTCAGCTCTGTCTAAACTCGAGCCAACTCAGATTTGGCAACAGTTCCGAACCGATTTTATACTACAAATGTGTGGATGTCAATTTCACTAATGTAGATTGCGCAGACGCACCTCCCCTGATTAGACAAAATTTTTAAAAATGCTAATAAATAGGAAAAGACGTTCGCAGACGCTAATGAGGCGCTACCGTACAACACATCGGTGGTAGCCACCATTAGAACGGTTGACGAACAGCCTATCTACGCTAAGCTGTACCCTTATCCTATGGGCGCAGCCGAATTTGTCAATAAAGAGATTCAAGATCTGTTGAAGAATGGCATACATTCAAAATCCGTTTCTCCCTATAACAACCCCATTTGGGTGGTTGACAAGAAGGGCACGGATGAATGGGTAACCGAAACATGCGTTTCGTCATGGACTTCGGAAACTCAATGAAAGAACGATTACAGACAGGTATCCCATGCCCAATATTACCATGATTTGGGAAACCTGTAAAGCCAAGCATCTTTCGACACTGGATCTTAAATCTTAAGACCCAGAGAAAGTCAAAGCGATACAGGAATTCCCGGTGCCCAAGACGGTCTTCGAAGTGAGATTATTCCTAGGACTCGCTAGCTATTATAGGTGCAAGATTTTGCATCAATAGCAAAGACCATTTCGGATATTCTTAAGGGAGAAAATGGGTCAATTAGCAAGCATAGATCAAGAAAGATTTCTGTCGAATTCTCTGATCTCCAACGCAGTGCGTTTCAAAACTGCGAAACATATTAGCATCTGAGGATGTCATGCCCGGTACCCTGACTTCAAAAAGCCGTTTGATCTAACGACAGACGCTTCGGGTATGGGAAAGGGGCAGTCCTCTCAGGAAGGGCGTCCCATCACTATGATCTCCAGGACACTAAAGAATCCAGAGGTCAATTATGCCACAAACGAAAGAGAGCTACTAGCTATTGTGTGGGCCTGGCAAATTGCGCCACTATTTGTATGGGGTGAAAGATCTTAACATCTTCACAGACCATCAACCCCTGGCCTTTGCCGTTTCTGAGTCTAGCCCTAACGCTAAAATCAAGCGATGGAAGGCGCGCATTGAAGAATCCAACGCGCGCAAATTCTACAAGCCAGGCAAAGAAAATACGTTCGCTGATGCCCTATCCAGGCAACAGCTTAACGCTCTAAGCCACCAAGATAATGAATCATGCATTGCCACGATTCACAGTGAGCTTTCCTTACTTTACACAATCGGGTCCACCGATAAGCCCTTGAATTGTTTCCAGAACCAGATAATTTTGAAGAGGCGCGTTTTCCACAAAAGCGCAGCTTTATTCTATTCGGGAACAAGAGGCGACACTCCTGAATTTTACCTGCAGAGAATCCTCTCGAGGAACTAATGGAGGTAGTAAAACCTGATGTGGTGAATGCGCTACACTGCGACTTACACACTTTGGCGCTGGTGCAGGACGACTTAGTGCGAAATTCCAACCACCAAATTTTGGCACTGCAAAAATAGTGGTGGACATTTTCAGTGTTAGTGAAAGGAGAGAAATTCTCGTCACAGAACACAACAGAGCTCACAGGGCAGCCCAGGAGAACATTAAGCAGGTCCTCCTCAGAGTACTATTTCCCAAAATGGCCAAAATAGCTAACGAAATCGTACAAAATTGTAAGACTTGTGCCAGGGCTAAATACGACAGGCACCCTAAAAAAAGCAAGAGATTGTGAGACGCCGATTCCTTCATACCCAGGGAGATGCTACATGTGGACATCTTCTCAACTGACAAAATTTTTTTAACTTGTATTGACAAGTTTTCAAAATCTGCAGTTCAGCCGATTGTGTCCAGAACAATAGAGGACTTAAAAGTGCCCTTGTTACAGCTCATGAATTTCTTCCTGGAGCCAAAGCCATTTACTGCGACAATGAGCCAGCTTTGAAATCCCAAACTATCTGTTCACTTTTGATGAATGACTATGGAGTCAGCATTTCAAATGCTCCGCACAGCGTTTCCAATGGGCAAGTTGAGCGTTTCCATAGCACCTACTGGAACTAGCTAGATGTTTAAAAATAGACAAAAACATTAGCGACACTGTAGAGGTAATTATGTTGTCCACAGTAGAGTACAACAAGACAATCCATTCGGTCACTAATAAGCGGCCGGTCGATGTCGTCCGTTCACTCTCAGGTGAATCACAGACGCAGATTCAAAACAAACTTAAAAAAGCGCAGGACAACCTCAGAGCTAGGGAAAATGACTCATGCCAAAATAGGGTTTTTGAAGTAGGAGAAAATCTTGGTAAAGTCTAATCGCAAGCTCGGAAATAAACTTACACCTTTATGTGAAGAAAGAGCCGTGAAGCTGACCTGGGAACTACGGTTCTTCATTAGGAGGTAGTCCACAAAGACAACCTAAAGTAGTGTTTTCTACCTTTAATTTTTTTAGTGTGCCATTTGGCAGTTTTTCTTTTACATTAGTTGTTGAGATATAAGTTTTAATCACTTGGCACCCCGCTTTAGATAAGTCTTAGTATTAGGTTGCTTTACGATATTCATAAGTTAAATAAGTTCGGTGATGGGTTGTTCAACGTTTTTCCTCAAAATAAAAAGAAAGTAATTTTCACTCCATAGGTTTGGGTTTCTGCTACTACTTATCCTCGCGACGACTTCGGCACGGGTCACCGACTATTCCCACGCTAAGTACATACCGATCGTCGACGGCCAGGTCTTGGTATGGGAGGAGCTCGCTTTCGTCCGACATTCAGCGAACATATCTGAGTATGAGCTCATGGTGGATGAGACAGCGAAACTAATTGATTTGTTTCCGCAGTCACACATGAAAAAACTTCTGAATGTAGACTCTGAACATCTCAGAGACATGCTGGAGGCCCTGGGCGCACACCACAGAACTGCCAGGAGTCTAGACTTTCTAGGTTCAATGCTGAAGGTAGTTGCAGGCACTCCAGACGCCGGGGACTTGGAAAAAATAAAGATCAATGAAGCCCAATTAATAAGTTCAAATAATAGGCAGGTGCAGATAAACACTAGAGTACAGGATCAGATTAATCAACTAACGCTCACAGTCAACCAAATTTTGAAGGCCTCAAAGATCAGATAAATTGATTCAGGCCACTTATATGAAACACTTTTAGCTAGAAACAGAATGTTGTCGATGGAATTGCAGAACTTTATGCTCGCCATAACTCTGGCCAAAGCCAACATTGTCAGCCCAGACATCTTAGATCACGCAGACTTAAAATCTGATTGGTTTGAAGAGCCCACAGATACTCCCATAGCCGACCTAATGTCCGTTTCGTCCGTCAAAGTTTTACAATCCACAAATATGATATATTTTATAATCTCTTTTCCAAAAATTGAACACACCTGCAAGAAAATTACAGTCTACCCAGTCGATCACAAGAATCATATGCTGCGAATCGAGAACAACATCATCGCCGAATGCCAGGATTAAATCTACGCGCTGGAAAACTGCACAGCCACCCCAAGAACGACGTTTTGTCAGCGGTCAACAGCCAGCTCATGCGATCTATTTAATTTATATATAATAAGTATCTGCTTATTATCGTTGTAAAAAAAAACTTTGCATTTTCCGCTTTAAGAATCTAATAAAATTAGACATTGTCTTTTATTTCAAACTTCGCGCGCACTGCAGCAGCCTTTGGCAGGCTTGAATTTGTTGCGTAAGAGGGAGAGAGTGAGAGAGGAAAATGGGTGCTGCCAGATTGCAGGCTGAGCGAAGTTGTAGTTTGTGGCTACTCTTGACACCTACATCGATTGCAAGCGATTACGATTACGACTTGCGATTTACCAATTTATCAATTTCTAATTAATTTTAAATAAGTTTAATAAAATACCGAGTGATGTATTAGTTCAGTGAGGCATTAATAACGTAGTCTGCAAAGATAAGCACAGTGATTTAAGAAAACCGAAAGTTTGTTCATAGTTTCGCGTGTGTAATTTTTATACCCTGAGCCCATTGAAAATGGGCAACAATCAACTTTTATAAAAGAGTACATGAGTACATCGATTAAAAAAATATATATAAATATCGCAGAAAATAGTACAAATAACAATATAACAATATCACAAAAAAAATAATAATAATCATTATATTTAAATATCGCAAGAAATATATATAATAATATCATATAAAAATATCGCAAAAGTATCATATGGGGATATCAAATGAAATGACGATTTCACTAGCACTACTTTTTTTAATGCTAGTGAAATGACGATTTCATTAAAAAAGTAGTTAATTAGGAACAACTCTGGACTCTTCCTAGACTTGAGCTGTGCGCGGCACACCTTCTCGCAGATCTCTGTCGCCGAATCAGAAATCTTATACGGTTACCAATTGAACGGACTGTTCTTTGGTCTGACTCTGATGTTACACTTCATTGGATCAAGTCACATCCTTCGTCCTTGCCAACGACCGGATCTTTTGAAACCATCTATAGTTATTCATCGCATGCTAGACTGCTTAGAGTGCTCGCTTATGTTTTCCTTTTTATAAATTTATGTAGAAATAAACGAAACGTTTGAGAAAATAGTTGAAGTCATCCAACAATTTGAGTTTAAAGATGACATAGATGGGGTTCGAAAGGGCACGCGTGTGGGCCATAGCCTGCAGCGTCTCAATCCATTTATACATGAGAATAATAGATCTTGGTGCTCCTTTACATTGATGCGAGTGGGGGGACGACTTGCAAATGCTCCTTCGTGAGCGAATTTGGCTCGTTAACGCTCAAGAGGTTTGTCGCGAGACAGTGAGATCTTGTATAACTTGTTTTATATATGGTGTTGATTTTTGCGGCCCAATTATCAGCAGGGTCTGACCTGCTGCCAGACATAATCGTCGGAGATCTGGTGGTCGTCGCCGATTACAATCTGCCACCTCAGAACTGGCTGGTCGGCAGAGTAACGACGGCGCACACAGGAAATTAGAACAAGCACTGGAAAGGTTGTTAAGAGGCCAATCCATAAGCTGGCGCGGCTGCCAGTTTGATGAAGCTACAGAGCTTCATTGGTGCCGATGTTGAGCAGTTCAGCGCATCTTTGTAGTTTAAATAAAATCATGAAGTCTAGTGTAATCACTGCGGACGACAGTTCGCGTTAGTGACGAAAGCAGCACGAAGGGTGCGAAAGGCGACTAATCACTGCGGACGGCTGTTCGCGTTAGTGACGAAAGCAGCACGAAGGGTGCGAAAGGCGACTATACATATATAAAAAATTTGCGCCGACTGTCCGATCAGATCGTTATATACCGATCGAAAGGTTCAGTCCTAACTTACAAAATGGCATACTAAAACTTTTCAATTCACCTGGGTCATGAGATACGGGGTGTAAGTGGGAGGGTAAAAATTTGTATGATCGCAGCTTGTGGAGCCGTTGGAGCTTTTTGGTAAAATTATTTATTTTTTAAAATTTTTTATCAAAAATACGCGTCGATTGATAGCCCGATAACCCAAATCCGTTAACTGGTTCAAAAGATAAATAAATTTGAAATTTTTAGTGGACTTCTCAAAATGAAATGAAAAGTTAGTTTCTTTGTTTGTCTCTTTGTATCAAAGCGCTAAAAAAATTTAGATGTAATGATGGGGTTTTGTTTCCACTTTAAATATCTAGAAATGTTTGTTCTACGACTTTTTCAATTTTCCGCTAGTTTAGCGGGAAAGCGCTAAATCCCGCTAAAATTGAAACCTCAACAGTTTCCAAACCATAGAAGCTACATATATGTTCTATATATCATTGGAAAGGTGTGAGGGCTTTAATGCGTACCTTAAAACTATAATGTTTTTAAACTTACATTTTGGCGATTTCTGACAAAACGGCTCTAACGATTTCTGTTAAATTGTTGTAATACGTACAATTTCGCGTTTTTTGGTGTTTGAAACATAAATTTTGGTTGAGGAGTTTGGAAGAAATTACCTGTTAAGTGAATAAATAAATTTTTCTATCGGTCGAAAATCATGTTTTAGTACGAAAAACTTTTTGGTTTTATGAGATATCTCAACCAAACTGATACAATATGCATGTAACTTGGTTTTATATATCCTGACCAAAGTTGGTTCAAATTGGACTTCTATATCATATAGCTGTCATATGACCTACAATATGTTACCTGAGTACTTTAAAAAAAAGTTTAATACGCATAAAAGTGTTTCAATATATAGAAAATATATATATAGCTTCTATGGTTTGGAAACTGTTGAGGTTTAATTTTACTGGATTTAGCGTTTTCCGCTAAACTAACGGTATTTTTTTTGTCAAAAGTCGTAGAATAAACATTTCTAGATTTTGAAAAGGAATAAATCCCCATCATTACATTTAAGATTCTTTAGCGCTTTGATGCAAACAGACAAACAGACAAACAAACTGACTTTTCATTTCATTTTGAGAAGTCCACTAAAAATATCAAATTTATTTATCTTTGATCCAACTGTCGGATTTGGGTCATCGAGGTATCAATCGACGCGTATTTTAATAAAATTAAAAAAAAATAACAAATTGTACCAAAAAGCCCCAGCGGCTCCATAAGCTGCGATCATATAAATTTTTCCCCTCCCACTTACACCCCCGTATCACATGACCCAGGTGAATTAGAAAAAGTTTTAGTATGCCATTTTGTAAGTTAAGACTAAACCTTTCGTTCGGTATATAACTCAATCTGATCGGACAGTCGTAGCAAATTTTCCAACTTAGTTGTATATATTGTTAGTCGCCTTTCGCAACCTTGGTAATGCTTTCGTCACTAACGCGAACTGCGTTATTTGTGGCAACCAAAAAAACCCCACGCAAATCAAGTTTTAATCAACTGGTTCTGACGACGCAAATATGACATTCGGCTTGAATCGCCAATCGAGGCAACACAAATGGTACTGATGATAGGGAATGGCATCTCTGAATCAGCTGTACCATGCCATGCTCCACGCTTTTATGCAAGTGCTGTGTTGTTGGTTGTATAATGTGGCCTGTTACTCAGTAGAGGGGTCGGTAACCAAAGAGATTTAAAAGTTGGCCTAAAATCTTATGTATTAGGTTTCAGTTAAGTCACAACAGCAACACAATACGGCGCCTCAGAATTCTCAACTGGTTCTAGCGACGCAAAGATGGCATTAAGTTTGAATTGCTGGTCAACTAGCAGAAACGGTACTGAGGATGGAAAATTATCATCTCTGAATTCATGCCCTTGCATTTATGCAATGTTTTTGTTGTTTTGCTGAACATGTCATATTGACAGTAAACCAACAAAAGACATAATTTTTGTTTTTGCCTAATTTATCTCACACAAGACTTTTAGAACCATAAAAGTTTGAATTGATTTCAAACTATGCAGAATTTTTTCTAGACCTGAAGCAGTTGCTATTTAAATTAAACTGAAGCAGTTGCTAATATAAAGCAGTTGATAACCTAAGGATGTTGAAACACAGAACATAAAACAGTTGATAACCAAAATCAGTTTTTAGCCTGACGAAGCTGTTAATTTTCAAATTTGGACAAGAACCTTCCTTTTCGATTCTCATAATTAGAGGACGAGGCAATTGAGCAACAAGCCAGGCCCAAATGGGATTCAGCCTATAAAATAAATTTTAATAATAATAACCAGTTCTCAAAAAAACATTTTTTCTAAAAAAAAAAATTTGTTTACAATACATTTATATATATAACTTTTATTAATTTATATTTTTATTTAAAATTTTAAGATTAAACTGAATTTTGTTCGTACCAAAATTGGATATCAGAAATTTTGGGTATTTATCATTAATGCAGGCAAATAGTAAAATATATTTCATATTTAAAAAAATGTTTTCTTTAATTATATTTCATATTTAAAAAAATGTTTTCTTTAATTATAAAGAAAAACTAGGGGGCTCCGCCCCCTGCTAGCTTTGCTCGCGTTTCTACAGCCGAGCATACTCTACTGTTGGAGACTTCGAACTTACTATGAAAAAAAAAGTTTTTCATACTAAGACTTGGATTTCGCCCGATCGCTCGTATGACAGCTATATGATATAGTGGATCGATTAGAACCAACTTTGGTCAGGATATATAAGTCTAAATTTAATGCATGTTCTATTTGTTTGGTTACGATATCTAGTTAAACAAAAAAAGTTTTTCATACTAAGACTTAATATTGAACCGATCGGTCCTATGACAGCTATATGATATAGTGGTCCGATTTAAACCAACTTTGGTCAGGATATATAAAACCAAGTTAAATGCATATTGTATCAGTTTGGTTGAGATATCTCATAAACCCAAAAAGTTTTTCGTACTAAATCGTGATTTTCGACCGATAGAAATATGTATTTATTCACTTAACAGGTAATATCTTTCAAAATATCAACCAAATGTTTCATATACCAAAAAACGCGAAATTGTACGTATTACAACATAATAAAATTTAACAGAAATCGTTAGAGCCGTTTTGTCAGAAATCGCCAAAATGTAAGCTAAAACTTTATTTCACCTGTAAAATGTTACCTGATTACTTTAGAAAAAGTTTTAAAGGTACACATAAAAACAAACATACCTTTCAATGATATATAGAACATATCTGTAGCTTCTATGGTTTGGAAACTGTTGAGTTTCAATTTTTAGCGGATTTAGCGTTTTCCCGCTAAACTAGCAGGAAATTGAAAAGTCGTAAAACAAACATTTCTAGATTTTCTAAGAGGAATAAACTCCATCATTACATATTTGCTTTTAGCGCTTTGATAAAACAGACAAACAAAGAAACTAACTTATCATTTCATTTTGAAAAGTCCACTAAAAATTTCAAATTTATTTATCTTTCGAACCAGTTAACGGATTTGGGTCATCGAGGTATCAATCGACGCGTATTTTTGATAAAAATTTTAAAAAAATAAATAATTTTACCAAAAAGCCCCAGCGGCTCCACAAGCTGCGATCATACAAATTTTTCCCCTCCCACTTACATCCCCGTATCTCATGACCCAGGTGAATTAGAAAAAGTTTTAGTATGCCATTTTGTAAGTTAGGACTAAACCTTTCGTTCGGTATATAACTCGATCTGATCGGACAGTCGTAGCAAATTTTCCAACTTAGCTGTATATATAGTTAGTCGCCTTCGCACCCTTCGTGCTGCTTTCGTCACTAACGCGAACTGCCGTCCGCAGTGATAATACCAGCCCAGATGCATATTCTATCAGTTTGGTTCTGATATCACAACAAACAAAAAACTTTTCCATCCTAAAACTTAATTTTTGATGTATCGTTCTTATGGCAGCTATATGATATAGTGGTCCAATTCAAAAATAAAAACAAACTTGATCTGCCTATGGTATCCAGGAACCTATAAAGTTTGAGGTCTCAGCTTTTATGGTTCTGAGATCGACGCGTCCTAACAGACGGACAGACAGACGGACATGGCCTAATAGACTCGGTTGTTGATCCTGATCAAGAATATATATACTTTTAGGGTCTGCCACGCCCCCCTTCTGCCTGTTACATACATTCTACCAAACACAATGTAGCCGCAGATCAGCTCATCTTTGTAGTTTAAATAAAATCATGAAGTCTAGTGTAATTTAGGTTTAGGGCGAGAGCAGTAATAAAGCTTTCGTTGGTCGCTCTGAGAGCGAATTCGCCTCGCTTCGCCACCATAGTTAGAGCTAGGCTTAAGAACATTTGAAGTGCCAGTTGTCGAATATCAACTATATTGAACGCACGAGTCGCTCGCTCTCGTTCTCGTATTCGATCGACTTATAGCCTATTTCCACGACAGCACATTTGGCTCATTCGACGCCATTTTCATCATCTGGCCCAAATGTGTACTTCATTTTAGTACAAAATCCGAGTGATAATTTTGGCTCATTCATAATGATTGAGCCGATTTTTTGTCATTCGCCCCGGTGAATTTCAGTATTTTTTTATCGAACACGCGATGTTTGTCGATGAGCACGTGTAAAATGAAAAATCATCACTATAATCAGCTGTTTTGTTGAATGAAAATGTAAGTATAAAATTTGCGCCAATTGTATTTTCAAAATATATTTTATAATGTTTCTTTTTTCAGATGAGCAAGCAAAGGAAACCAGCCATACAGTGGAGCAGCCATCATGAGGCCATTCTCTTGGAGCTGTGGAAGGAGAATTTCAGTGCGCTGAGGTCTGCCCAAAAGAACTGCCACCTTTATCAAAAAAATGGGTGAAAACTTTTGAAGCAGACTTCAGCGTCACTTGGAAGGAGATTCGGACGAAGGTGGACAATTCTCCAAAAGTACAAGTGAGTTCATATTTCCACACAAAATATTTATACATATTAATAAATATTTTTTGTATTCCATAGGATGAACTATTAAAAAAGGGTCATCTGAGGTGCACCCTCAAAATGTCAACATTTTGACAAGGTGCACCCATTTTGGAGCTGTGAAGTCGGTCCAATTCACACATTTCCAGTACTGCAGGTAAGCTGAAATTTATGATTATATGTTATGTTGTTTACTAATCGTAATTGTTTTTCAGTCGACAATGATGAAAGTTGGGAAAATTTTGTCAATATGGTGGCTCGAGAACGGGCTTCAAGTAAGGAGCCATCGCCACCCTTGAACTCCGATATACTGCTGTCCACCTCAGTGTGCTGTCGCCATAGAGGTAAGCAACGACTCTGAGGCTACAAGCTCGTCCGTCAGGAGTAAAGAGCAGTGGACAGCAGCATTTCGGATGGGTAGCGATGGGCCACCTGCAAAGAGACAAAGGACAAAATTTAACCCCAAGACGGAGATGACTGCGTACGAGTCGCCATGCTCGCTGCACCATCAGGACCAATGGAGAGAACAAGAGACACGGTGCGCCTCGGCTCCGAGCGGAATGAAAACTTGCGGTTTCAGGAGAAGTGTCTAGAGCTCTTGGAGAAACGTTTGAACAATTAAAATAAATAAATAAATAAAATTTTGTAAATAATGTTCATATAATTTTATTTGTTATGTATATGTCTGGGAAGGGCTTTTCAAATGTTTTCTGCAGAAGTGTCGAAATCATAGGCTGTACTCGAACTCTCAGGTTGAGTACATTGAACCTGCCTCCCAATTTTCAGAAATGTCACTGTTGTGTCAATTCAAAAAATTATGCAGAACGCAACATGTATAAATAATATGCGGGACCTTGTCAATGTGATTGTCGACACCTCTACCAATTCGACAGAACCGGGCCTTCAATTGTCCAAAGGCATTCTCTACAACTCTCCTCGATCTAGACAGAACATAATTAAAAGGCTTCCTTTCCTCGTCTTCCGTTGTGTTGAAGGGTATGGCTTCATAATCTTCGTCGACAATTTAAAGCAGAGTCTGCAGAAGCACTACAGGAACGTCAACCCGCCGATGCGCTTTGAATTATCTGCAAACAGCGTTGTGCAATCCAGCATCCTTTTAAACTGGTGCTTTCAAACACCTGGAAATCATGGCAGCGACCTGGGGCACCCACATGCACGTAAAGAAATCGATATCTAGAGAAAAATATACAATTAGTATATTGGTTCAAGATTACTTATATTGTACTCTACCGAAAATCCACCAAAGCGAAAAGTATGGTTGAGTACCATCCTTTATCATTATAATAATCTGCAGCTTGCTGCACTTCAGGGTGAACTTCAGTGGCTTCCATCTATAATAAATTTGTTTCATTAAAAGCTTCATAAAAAGGAAAAACCTTACCAATTGCACCGAAACATTGAGGAACTCCAAGCGCTTCAAAGCCTTGCACACTCCTCTAGTTTTCTTGGATCATGAAGTCTTGGCAGATATTCGTGTCCCAGAACTCTATGTACTTCAAAGCAAAATTCTTGAAGAATTTTACACACCATCGAATCGAACGCCGAATAGTCTGCCCACAGCGCGATACTCCGATGATGACCCCAGAGTGTACAGTGCTATGGCAATTCGCTTTTCTAAAGGAATGGGCTTCCTCATTACCGTGTCTTGTTTAGCCAATCCCTTCAATCGCTTGATCAATAACAGGAATGTATTCCTTTCCACTCGGAAATTATCCTTGAAGAATGCATCCGAGTTATTAGGCACGTCGCACTCCCAAAACTTTCCATGACGTTCCTATAGTACATCAATTATAGTTATATTATTGTGCCGGACAACGATATCACTGATATATACTTACAAATTCCCGTACAGACGGACACTTTGGAATAGTTGGCTTTATGGCATGATGAAATAATATAAGGTGGTCCCGTCGCGAGCCGAAGTTTTACGAAGTTTCCACTCATTTCAGTGCACGTTTGCTTGTTGAAGAGAAAGGTTGTGTGCGGACGAATTTTTTTGTTTTGTTCATTAACCCTTAAGCGTGCACATATTAATATGAAATATTGCAAATTTTGCTGCAAAGTTGTGACGGGTAGTATTGTTCATGTACCGAAGTGTAATATGAAAAGAAAATTGTGGGAACAAAGCCTGGGGTGCAGCCTGGGTGAAAACTCGCAAATTTGTGCCACATACTTTAATAATTCGCAGTGGAAGTCTACACCGAACAAAGGTCAGACAAATAAAAAAAGGCGACTTAATAAAGATGCCATTCCAATAGAAGTAGAGCCTGAACCAGAAAATGTAAAAGAAGGCTACGCCAGTTCCAGTACGCAAACAGAGTAAGTTAAAATAGTAAAAGCATGTACATTTTGTAAACAATAATGTGACTGTGTTTGTAGGTGCTGTTCATTGTCCAATGAAAATAAGAGCCTGAGGCAGATAATTCGAGCGATGAAGTACGATTTACAACGTTTACGAAATCAGCTTGAGGAGTCTCGCCAATTAGAAGAGTCTCTAGGGAAAATTTTTACCGAGACTCAAATTAAAATACTGAAGAATGGTGGAAAAAGAAGCACATTTACATCAGACGCTGGCCCTCGAGCGTATAACCATCCTTACAAAAAAGGATTTCCGTTACACAGCCGTACCACGTTCTATAGATGGTTATCAGATGTGGAGATAAAGACAGGATGCCTGGATGTTGCCATAGACCTTATGGAAAATGATGCAATGGATGAGGCCGACAAGCATTGCGTACTGGCCTTCGAAGAGATGAAGGTCGCTGCAGCCTTTGAGTACGACAGCTCAGCAGATGTCATATACGAGCCCAGCAATTATGTGCAACTGGCTATTGTTCGTTGTCTCAAAAAATCGTGGAAGCAGCCAATTTTTTTTTACTTCAGCACCCGAATGGGTGTTGTACCCTAAACAACATAATAAGGAAGTTACACACAAAAGGGTATCCAGTAGTAGCTATTGTATCCGATTTGGGTTCTGGAAACCAAAGACTATGGTCAGAGCTTGGTGTATCAGAATGTAAGTTTTTCACAAGCATTAAAATTAAAAATAATCTTTAATATTTTGTAATTTTTTTTTTTTACCAAAAACCTGGTTTAGTCATTCAACGGACGAACATTTAAAAGTTTTCGTTTTTTCGGATACACCACATTTAAATAAATTGGTCCGAAACCATTGTGGATTCCGGATTAACATTAAATGGAAAAAAGTTGACCAAAACGACAGTCCAACAGACATTTAATAATTGCGCTAAATCTGATGTGTCCATACTGTTCAAAATAAGCGAGAACCATTTAAATGTTCGCTCGCTAGATAAACAAAAGGTAAAATTGGCTACGCAGTTATTTTCCAACACTACCGCCAGCTCCATCAGACCCTGCTATTCGTTGGGGTATGATGTGGAGAATGCGTGAATACTGAATGATTGGTTCGACGTCTTTAATTCAAAACTTTCAACGGCAAATTGCATCCAATCCACGCAGCCTTATGGAAGCAACTCAATTTCAAAGAGATGTTTTGGAAAAATGTCGAAAATAATGAGTTCACAAATTCTTGGCAAATCCCAAAGCTGCCATTTCAAAAAGGATTCTCGTCAACAATGCATCTGGATGGATTGTACATATATTTAAAAGATAAATACAACATGGAATATATACTAACCAGCCGTCTTAGCCAAGACATAGTGGAAAATTTTTTTGGCGCTATGCGATCGAGGGGTGGACAGTTTGACCATCGAACTCCACTACAGTTTAAGTATAGGTTAAGAAAATATTTAATAGGTATGCCAAATTTAGAAGAATGAATTACAAAATTAATTCATTTTATTAATTATAATTGTTAAATGTTTAGCTATATGTTTCAGCAAAGTGTAAATCGAGAATGTAGGTAGCTATGTGGTGTCTTTTGTGTTTTGTCTTTTATGTGTTTCTTTTAATTTTATTATTTACTAATAATTCTTATATTATATCCAACCAAGAATACAGAATTGTTGAGAAACACTAGAAATGTGGAAGAAGACAACTCTGATAGCTGGCTTAATTTAGACTTTAGCTCTAAAATGTAGAAAACAAGGAAAATAAGCCTGAAGATGATGAGCTTGAAGATGACGAGCAAAGCATAGCTAACAACATACCTGCAGGCATCAAAATGGATGAGTTGACGGAGGATGCCGTGAGTATGTCGCCGGCTATGTCATTAAAAGGCTAAGGATGAGTGACTGCTGCAAACAAAGTTCGACATTCACCTATGTATGAGGTGTCTCACGGCGGCCTTATTAAACCGTCGGAACAATTTAAAAAATAAGCTAAAGAAAAAAAAAATTTTAACGCGCACTATGAAAGATAATTTTAAAATAACAAACAATTTAAAACAAAAATTAGTAATCAGCACAAAATGTAGAGCTGGAGAAATTTGTAATTTCTTTTTATTTTAAAATAAGAATATATTTTAGAGTTAAGAACTTAAACAAAAAAATTTGTATTTAGAACCAAAAGCAGCGCTTAATTGGTAATTCAAAATTATTAAAAATCAAACTTTAAAAAAATGTCTCGTCTTTTTATTATAAATGGCATATTCAAACCCCACGGACATGCTAAGGGTTAATCAACAATCACATTGCCGCCTCACTCACACTCAATACGACACTCAGTTTACTATGTTCGTTTCACTCGCACTTATTGCAAGCATACAATAAGTGGATGTCTAATGCCGACAGGACCACCTTCTGTTATTTCATCATGCTTTATGGCAGGTGGCACAATTTCATGAAAAATTCTGCCATTTTCGCTTCCACATCATCATTATCTGCTCCATATGGTCCACATTCGTCGTCACTGCCTGCCAAGTCGTCCAAGGTTTAGCTTTGTTCATTTTATTATCACTTTTTTCCACGGTTTTAACTTTGTTATTTGCACTCAATATGTGAAAAACACCGAACAGCTGATTTATTTTGGGCGAATGACAAATGCTTTGACAGTTGAACATTTGCTCGTGGAAAAATGAGCCACATTCAAATGTATCCAAATATAATAGGCTATTTCCACGACCACTCACATTTGGCTCATTTGGTCACATTTGGATGTGGCTCATATTTGGCTTTCCACGACCAAATGTGAAACTGTTAAGACACTTAAAGCAAAGCAGCTGTTCGGCTTCTGTGCACAAATTACAAGAAGCAGATAATAACAACATTTTATTATTTATTATGATATTTTAATTTTCGCAAATTTAATGCCTACCGATTTTATTGATGAAAACAGCTGGTTAAGGTGATAATTGCTTTTTTTTTTTAAGAGTTTATCGATAAACATCGCGTGTTCGATAGAAAAATACTAAAATTCACGGGGTCGAATGACAAAATATCGGCTCATTCATTATGGATGAGCCAACATCATCATCCGGATTTTGTACTGTACACATTCGGGCCGGATGATGAAAATTGCGTCGGATGAGCCAAGTGTGCTGTCGTGGAAATAGGCTATAACACACCATCCTCTGCATTATTTAGGTACTGTACTCGCCAGCTGACCAAACACTGCAATATGTTAATTGTCTTTGTTTTGTCAAATTGATTTTATAAAAAAGCCTTGATCAAGCGAGATTCAAACCCGAATCTTCTGCTTCTGAATCTAACACACCACCCTCTGCACCACTTTGCCACTGAATGCTGTGCAAGACCGTGCAAGACATGTAAACTGAAAACACATGTGAACTTTGAACTCCATTTTGACGTACGTACAAATCGATTTTGGACAATCGCAGCCTTATCTGCCGATGGAATTGTGAGGAACAAAAATGTGTTCCCTACAACAATTGCACATTTTCAGCGACGCCTCCTTTATACCCCTTTTCAGCGACGCCTCTGTTTTGCAGGCGAGCAGAAGTCCCGTTGCCTACTGCGGCCCAGAGTATAAAAGGGCGCGCAACAGCGCATGCGGGACACACTTTGAGTGAAGCAAGCAACCAAGCAACCGCAGGACAACCCAGCAATCCTTGTTGTCACAGGATCCTCCGTAAACATAACTTTGCAGTAGCAGGTTATAATCCTCGTTGCCACAGGAGACATCGTAGATATCCTTGCTGTAGCAGGATATAGTCTTAGCTGTCGCAAGACACATCCTAGATAACTTTGCAGTAGCAGGGTATAATCCTTGTTGTCACAGGAACCATCGCAGATATCCTTGCTGTAGCAGGATATAGTCCTTGCTGTCGCAGGACACACCGTAGATAACTTTGCAGTAGCAGGTTATACTCCTTGCTGTCGCAGGAACCATCGTAGATATCCTTGCTGTAGCAGGATATAGTCCCTGCTGTCGCAGGACACACCGTAGATATCTTTGCTGTAGCAGGTTATACTCCTTGCTGTCGCAGGAACCATCGTAGATATCCTTGCTGTAGCAGGATATAGTCCTTGCTCTCGCAGGACACACCGTAGATAACTTTGCAGTAGCAGGTTATACTCCTTGCTGTCGCAGGAACCATCGTAGATATCCTTGCTGTAGCAGGATATAGTCCTTGCTGTCGCAGGACACACCGTAGATAACTTTGCAGTAGCAGGTTATACTCCTTGCTGTCGCAGGAACCATCGTAGATATCCTTGCTGTAGGGATATAGTCCTTGCTGTCGCAGGACACCGTAGATAACTTTGCAGTAGCAGGTTATACTCCTTGCTGTCGCAGGAACCATCGTAGATATCCTTGCTGTAGCAGGATATAGTTCCTGCTGCTGCGTAACCAAAAAGATATCCTCGCTGTCGCAGGATCCAGTAATTGTAGTAGTAGCATTAGTATTCTAGAGCCTTGCGGTCCCAGGAGTAAACTAAGAGAGCCTTGCTGTCGCGGTTGCAGGACGTAGTCTAAGTCGTCCTCGCATTAGCAGTGCTTGAGCTAACCCAGCTGTAAGCGGAGAGAGAGAGAAAACGAATCGAGCTACAACCAGGAGTGAGACCAGCGACCGACGAGCGATGAGCCTGCATCGGATTTCAAGGACAGAGACCCGAGGACACCATTCAGCAACGCAACGCATCGAAATCAAATAAACCTACATTGAAATAATAAACAAATACCATTTACATAATACATAATAAACAAATACCATTTATATTGAATATCTATCTGCTTTCTTATTTATTCGCAAGTGCTGCATAATATAAATTTGTTGCACGAACTCATATCGCCGACCGAGTTAGCCCAGTGAAGCCTTAGGATGGTTACAACTGGCGCCCAACTTGCAGGGTTTTGCGAATATAAGAATAGTAAGATTTCAAATGGTACGAACATGGATTACAACCTGAAAGAGGAACTGCTGCAATATGACAGCGAGTTCGGGATCACACTGACTGGAAGCGTGGACACCATGCGAAAGGACTTCGGCGACTGGGTACAAACACAAGAAGGACGCCTACCTCACGCCAGTCGATTGGACACATTAGCCAGAAAACACGCTCGCGCATCCCCAACTAGGGAGGCTGCAACTATAAGGGAGGAGCCAAAAACGGAACAACACACAGTGGCCAGAGAAATGGCAAATATGGATTTTGCTTCAACAAACGCGGAGCCACAGCGTCGGGAACAGCAACAAAAACGAGGAGAACAAGAATCGCATTGGCAAAACACATCTAACACACACCACGAATACCAGCCACACACCGAAAGGAACCCAGCGCGGGACTATGCAGCGGTAGAAAACAAGTGAGGGAGTGGAGTTTTAAGTTCGATGGCACCTCAAAGCCATTAGAATTTCTGGAGCAAGTGGAATGGTCTGCAGAAGCCTATAGCCTGGAACTGGACCAGATACCACGAGCAATGCCTGAATTACTAAAAGGCACGGCTCTCAAGTGGTATATAGCGAACAACGAGCACTGGAGAACCTGGGCATCATTCGCAAAGAGCTTCCACGAAATTTTCCTACCAAGAGATTACTTCTCGAAGCTGTCGTAAGAAGTTGATCGAAGGAAGCAAGGCATAGATGAACCATTTAAAAAGTTCATGATAGAGATGCAGACGTTGATGCGGCCACTAAGATTAACGAAGGAGCGGGAACGAGAGAAAATATACAACAGCAGCCTTCCCGACTTCAGAGCGTTCGCAAGACCGTATCAGAACGGCAGTTTGATCGAGCTCATGCAACTGGCGGAGAAATTCGAGGAACTGGAGCGGGACAGAGAGAAATTGCGGCAACAATCCCGTGGTAACCGCCCCAGGCTCATGGCAGTAGAAGACGCTAGACCAGCAGAAACTAAAGGCCCATGTACCCGCTGCATCGACAACGCAAGGTCGCGACCACAGCCAACACCTAGAGCGTTCTCAGGACAACCAACACATGTCCCCAACCCAACACAGGCGTTTAGAAGATGCGGAACAGAGGGACACTGGGCGAGGGAATGTCAAAATCCGAGCCTCCGCACAGCGCAATGTTGCCGACAGGGAAACGATCGGCGGCATCCAGCTTCCAGGAGCGAGCGGATGCCGATAGAAGCGGCTCCCCACAATTAATCGGCACTTTAAAGGACGAGGGCCACCGCCTGTCAGCTACGGTTCAAATTGGAAACAACCTGTACAACGCTACCATCGACACAGGGGCAACGAGCAGTTTCTTAAGCGAAGAACTAGCAAGGACGCTATGCGAAGAAGGATTTGAACTAAAAGCAACACAGAGACAGGTGCGATTGGCAGATGGCCGGACTGGTGTCGTTACGGAACAAGTGGAGGCACAGATAAAGCTCGGCAACAAAGCTGTAAACATGCCGTTATTAATTCTGTCGGGAGTCATCGACGAACTGGTGCTAGGATGGGATTTCCTCTCCAACATGGGAACTAACTTCGAATGCGCCGGAATCGAAGTCAGAATCCCGACTCGTCGACAAAACAACAGAGTACAAGAAGAGAAACTCTCGGTTGTCAACACAGATCACACACAGGGGCAAAGAAAACAAGAACAAAGTAAACAAGAGCAAAGGAAACAAGAACAGGCAACACAAGACGAGGAAATCACGCTGGATGGAACAACGAGCATCGGCGTGGAGCAGGGTGAATCTTACACCCGAAACAGCGGTGGATAAATTTCTTCAGCAGGAACTAGCCGCATTTGCTGTTATGAGCGGCACATCACCAATCACGGAACACCGAATCGTGATGCACGACGACCGTCCGATAAAGCAACGCTACTTCCCAAAGAACCCTAAGACGCAAGAAGAAATCAACAAACAGATCGACGAGTTGCTAGCCAAGGGATGTATTGAGCCGTCTAACAGCCCACACAGTGCCCCGATTGTTATGGTCAAAAAGAAAACGGGCTAAACAGCCGATCGGTCAAGGACGCTTATCCATTACCTCGAGTACACCACATCCTGGATCAGTTGAGGAAGCACGTTACATAACCAGCCTCGACCTGAAGGACGGTTACTGGCAAATCCCTATGGAGGAAACAAGTCGCCCCTTGACAGCGTTCACAGTACCAGGCAGAGGACTCTTCCATTGGAAAGTTATACCGTTTGGACTTCACTCCGCACCAGCAACATTCCAACGAGCATTGGATTGGGTGATTGGACCTGAAATGCTGCCACATGCCTTCGCATATCTTGATGACATCATCGTTATTGGGAAAACATTGGAAGAACATATGGCCAATCTAAAGGAAGTGTTTCGACGACTCCGGGCAGTGAATTTGAAGATCAACGTCGACAAGTGCGACTTCTCCAAAAAAGAATTAAAATATCTGGGACATAAAGTGACAGAACATGGAATATGCACAGACCCGGACAAAGTAGCGGCGATTTCTCAACTAAAACCGCCTACTAACATCAGGGAGCTGCGGCAATATCTCGGAGTGGCATCTTGGTACAGACGATTCGTGCCTGACTTTTCCACTACGGTGCACCGCCTCAACGGTTTATTGAAGAAAGTCGAGAAATGGCTATGGAACGAAGAGCACCAACAAGCGTTTGAGATGGTGAAAGAAAAGCTGACGCATGCACCAGTCCTAGCGTGCCCCGACTTCACCCGTCAATTCACGCTACAAACTGATGCCAGCAACTATGGACTGGGAGCCATCCTCACACAGGAATCCGGTGAGGGAGAACGGGTTATCGCATACGCCAGCAGAACACTGAACGGACCCGAAAGAAACTACTCAGCAACAGAGAAAGAGTGCTTAGCTATCGTTTGGGCGATTCGGAAGATGCGACCATACCTAGAGGGATATCATTATGCCGTCGTAACAGACCACATGGCACTAAAATGGTTAAACTCCATTGAAAACCCTACCGGTCGCATCGCCAGATGGGCATTGGAATTGCAGCAGTACGACTTCGAAGTGGCATATCGCAAAGGAAAACTAAACGTAGTGTAGACGCATTGTCGAGGCAACCGCTAAATGAGGATGTCTGCGCTCGGGTCGAAATTGAAGAAGAGACAGCGGAAACTGGCGGAACTGATGGAAACTGGATATACAAGATGCTACTGAAGATTCGTAAGGAGCCCAGGAAATTCCCAGACTACCTAGAAGAATCTGGCAACTTATACAGGCACATCCCTCACCGAGCAGGGCACGAGGACGTGACATCCTGGAAATTGTGTGTGCCATCGAACGAAAGGCAACGTGTATTACACGAAAATCACGACATAGCAGCAGCGGGACATACTGGAACACGGAAAACGATAGCTCGGGTGGCGGCACGTTATTACTGGCCAGGATTGCACCGAGATGTCCGCAACTATGTACAACGATGTGAAGTTTGCCAGCAATACAAGCCGAATACAAGCAAGATGCTCACGCAAATTCCGGAAGAACCATGGGCCATGGTGTGCGCAGATTTCGTCGGACCATTACCACGTTCAAAACACGGGAATACAACGCTACTGGTATTTATAGATCGGTTCTCAAAGTGGACTGAATTAGTACCAATGCGAAGCGCAACGGCGGCAGCCCTCCAAAAAGCATTCAGAGAAAGAATCCTGGCAAGATTTGGCGTGCCAAAGGTCCTCATCACGGACAACGGCGCACAATTCACCAGCAAGGCATTCAAGAGTTTCCTGCAGGATTTGGGGGTAAGACACCAGTACACGGCACCGTACACACCGCAGGAAAGCCCCACGGAAAGAGCAAATCGCACAGTAAAGACAATGATTGCTCAATACGCTGGAGCAAACCAACGCTGTTGGGATGAGGCGTTGCCAGAAATCACTTTGGCCGTAAACACCAGCGTGACAGCATCCACAGGATACACGCCAGCGTTTGTGACACAGGGTCGAGAGCCTCGACTCCCCAGGCTTTATATGATGGTGGCCGTGTGGCTAAAGGGCATCATCTATCCAATGCAGTGGATGGATTTGCGGCAAAACTGGCACCTAGATTTGGAGGACCATACCAGATCGTGGACTTCATATCGCCGGTAATATGCAAACTGCAATCACAGGCTGAGAAAAAGATACGGCGAGCACACGTTGGAGACCTAAAACCACATACGGCGGCGAGGGAAACCAGTTCAGACGAATGATTTTTTTTTTAACATAAAGTTTTAAAAAAAAAAAAAAAAAATTTTTTTTTTGAAAAGTGGTTACATAACCTTGGGACCACCCTAATCCGTCAAAACACTCACAAGCACCCATAAATGCGCACAATGAAAAGGAAAACGAAAAAAATAATAAATATTAATATATAATAACAAATAACATTTTTCCTGGGAAAAAATCATAATAAAATATTTGTTTTCCTTTGCGAAAAATAAAATTAATAAATTTGGGACCACCCTAATTTATCGTATAATAGACGAGCATCCAAAACAAGGCACGGCAAAAATTCGATGAAAATTTTTGTTTTATAATTTTTTTTTGTTGCTGGGAAAAAAAAGTTAAGTAACTATAAAATTTTTTGGGACCACCCTAATCCAAGGCCAAGAAACATTCGTTTCCAACAAGAGAAAAAAAAGGGATAAATATATATACATATATGTATTACATCAATATATATGTATATATATATATACATGTAAACTATGTAACCGGCATGAACAACAGAGTTAATTCAACGTTGGAACAATCAGCGCGGCCCACTGTGCATACTTGTTCGAGAGCAGCATCGAACTCAACGCAACGCACAGCGAACAAAAGATAAGAGAGCCCAACATCTGTTGTTGTCGCGACGGTCAGTGGGCAGAAAAGCAAAAGGAAAATGTTGTTGTTGTTTACGTTTCACGCAACGCATAGCGAACGAAAGATAAGAGAGCCCAAACATTTGTTGTTGTCGCGGCGATCAGTGGCCGGCAAAGCAAAAGACAAACATTTGTTGTTGTTTACTTTTCGTTTTCCTTGCATAGCAATGACCCGACAACTAAGTCACAGAGAGCGCCGCAAGACAGCGAAACAAAGGAAAGCTAAAAGAGAAGAACGGTTATATTTCGCTGATATGCATTGCACATTGCCGACAACCAAGACGCTAAGATTTGAACACAACTGAGAGGAATTGCTCTCAGAGAGAATGCACAACAAAGGCAACATAGAGCGACGCTATTTGTTGTTGGGTGCATCGCGTCCGATTGAGCCGAACAATTAAACAAATATACACAACGAGGGAATTATGATGCGCGAAATGTATTATGTACATATGTTTAGGTTTATATATATATATGTCTATAATTACAGCGAAGGAACTATTACATGAGTAATGACACCTATATATACATATATATATATATATATACACTTACATACATAATGTAATGTATAGAGCAAAAACCAAAGAAATGAAAATTTGTTAATAATAACAAATACAAATATCTACACAGCGAGGGCTTTATTATGCGCGGAATTCATTATACATATATATAAACATTAGAACAACCACAACGAGGGAGCAAATATATGTAAACAGATTACATATCTATATATATATGCGTATATATATATATACGACGAGGGAAATCCAACACGAGATCGCTAAAACAGGGAAACATATATATATATATATATACGGACATATATCTATACATATATATATATATATACGACGAGGGAAATGCAACACGAGATCGCTATTGTTCATATATAAGTTAAGGAGTTGACCGAACCGTTTAATGAATACAAATAACTTTGTCTTTGATTCGCGATCCGAACCGTATTCATTTATTGCCAAAATTCAACTAACTCTAGAGAACAGAATGAATTATAATTACAACTAGCCCTATGCCCTAAAAGTGCAGAATCGGCGTTCCCACGGTGACGCTCATATTCCACTGAAGTTGCGGGCATCGAACTGTTGGTCTGATGCCGAACGTGAGCTGCTGACGTTAGTCGAATTGTGAACTGCAGGTGATCTTGCACAATATCGGTCAACGACACTGCTGTTGCGCTTCCGCTTTGCCACTTAAGCAACGGTTTGGCAACTCGTGTTAACTCCTCCCTCCTTTAAGTGAAGGACGTCCTCGGTCTTCTTGAGGCCATCAATGACGACTTGGATATCATGTTGGCGTTGACTCCTTCGATGTTTTCTGCACAGCTTGAGTGCAGCGTAGCAGAGGATTAAAAGGGTAGTTGCGGCCAGTCCGGATATAATAGGCCGTTTTGAAAGTCCCTCTTCCATCTGGACGATATACCGAAGGTTTTCCGCACTCAGTTTCTGCAAGTATGGCAGGCTCAGTATTTCGAGGTGGCCCGTCACATTGAGAAGTGCTGACGAAGATGGTCCAGGAGATTTCCTTACGAAGTTTTTTAAGTTCCTGAAAACGGAGCCATTGACTCTTACTTCCTTGTCAAAAGTGAGGAGAAATGTTCCGGATACCGTTTGCTCGTCGACAGTGGCTGTTCCCTCGTTGATAATTATAACGCCTTCATCGATGATTGTCATCGAATCGAGATGGCTGGGGCGAGTGGTGCAATGCGATGCCGCCCGAATGGAGTTGTTGTGCGCATGTTGGGTAGGGCAACTTTCTACAGAAGGTGGTGGTGAGCGTGGCGCTGCAGTTTCCAATCGGTACAACCTTATTACCGCAGTCAGCTATGTTGTTGTCTTTGCCGAAGTTAAGAATAGTGCCGTTGTGTTGGACAGGGTAAATGGTTAATTTTTTACATTCTAAACTAGGTCTAGGGTATTTTATAATAAAGTGCAAAAAATGATTATTTAATAGTACTTTAATTTGTGCAACTTCCATTAAATCTGTAATAGTAATATTTGTAGAGTGTTCATTGATTATATCTTTTAAGTCGTCTGAATCCAAAATCGCAGGGTTTATTATTCCAATTTTTGAAAGGGTGACTGATAACATGAGAGCTTCAAGTTCTGTTATTACAATTCTATTTCTTGAAAGTAATATCTCGTATAAGTGTTCTGAGTTGATTTGCGTCTTTTGTGAGTTTTTATCAAAATGTTTACGCTATCAGTTAATTGGTTTATCTGTTGTTGAGTTTTGTATTTATGGAAATTTGCCTATTTTCTGATTCAACAAGCTGTTTCTCAGTGAACCTGAGCTCCTCGAAATCGTCAAAATCCGGAGTACCGGCTACTACCTTTAAAGCGCTACCTATCAGGTTAATGCTTCTAGCGTGACGGTGATGGATTTCTATTGTAGCTAAAAGAGTTCGTAGGTGTCGTATGTCCGAGTCCAGTAATTGTCTCATGTGGCTCTGAGGAAAGTGTTTTTTCAGCTTTTCTGTTTCCTCCGCTATCTCCGAGTATTTTGTTAAGTTGGTCGTGTGCTTTAGGTGTTGAAATTCACTCCATATGGTCACGTCTCCGTCCATAACTGGAATGTAATTTGCGTTAGTGTAGTCTGTCAGTTTGGCTGTCGTCGTTGTTAGAAAAGTAGTGTAACCCAAATCCTGTAATGTGAATGGAAAAGGAACTTTAAAATTATCTCAAATTGTCTTTATGGACCACCTCCCATTTATTAGGACTGTTGTCCCAAGTCCGCGTCAACTCTTCCTTCGGTGTACAAAGGTGTGAGTTTATTTCCTAACCGTTTGTTTGCTTTTATGAGCACAGTGTCACCTACTTGGAAATTTCTGTCTTGTCTTTTTTCGTTAAGTCTTTCCATTTGTATTTGTTGTGCTTTAAGGACTTTATCTCTAATTTCTGCATCAAGCTCTGGAGGATGAATGAATTATGTCAATCGGCCGTTTGTCTGTGACCGAGTGCACGGTTCTGTTGTACTCTATAGTGGCCTGTAGTATTGCTTCTATTGTGTTGGTGATCTTTCTTTGGGCTGTAAGACATCGTGCGATGTCGCTGAGAGTGCTGTGGAATCTTTCCACTTGACCGTTCGAAGTACTATGGAGTGGTGGTGCGTTTACGACTTGGACATCATACTGATTGCTTAGAAGTGTCCTGATTGTTTCTGATTTTATTGCCGGTTCGTTATCGCAATATATGGTCTTTGTACGTCGAAAGAAATTTAAAAGCTGTAATATTGCCGATTGTATGTCAATTATTGTTCTGGAAGCAATGGGTTGAACAACTGCGAACTTTGAAAGTTTATCCAGGCAAGTAAGAAAGTGTTTTTGTCTGTCGAAAATATATCGATATGTAAATTTCGCCCACATGTGACGGGATTGGTGTTTCTCCTAATACCTGTTTCTGTGGATGCCGATCATACTTAGCTTTCTGGCAGATTCTGCAGTTTGCAACAACCTCATAAGTCAGTTTTGTCATTTTGGGAAAAATAATCTTCGAGAATTTGCTTAATGTTCTCCTGAGCGGCTCTATGGGCCCTATTATGCTCTGTAACGATTATTTCTTTTTGCTCACTTTATTTATGACGTCGGTTACCATGCGTTTTGTGTGGCGAAATGTCGTCGTCGGGTAAGTTTCTACTAACTTGTGTTGCACAAATGCCAGTGTTGGGAGATTACACAAGATTGCATTTACCACGTCTTTTGACAACGTCGCATACTCTTTTGATAAGCGATTCTCTGTTTGAGAAGCCTATGAGGTGTCGGGTTTTTTCCCCGAACATAATAACCGTACGATCTGAGTCAACCTGGCTTTCCTCAATTATTATTTGATTTCGAAAGCAATTGACTGGTTTGTCAGATGTTTCTATAGTGTAGGTGAGCGACATTTCGCTGTGTATTGTGGCAATATCCGATTGCGCATCGTCTTCTAGGGCATGAATGTTATGCCGCGACAACGCATCAGCGACGTGGTTTTCTTTGCCTGGCTTGTAAAAAATTTGTGCGTTTTGTTCTTCTATGAATGCTTTCCAACGCTTGATTTTTGCATTCGGGTTGCGATCTGAGACCGCAAAGGTCAAAGGCTGATGATCCGTAAAAATGTTCAAGTTTTTTACTCCGTATAGGTAGTTTCTGAGATTCTTCAGAGCCCAAACTATAGCGAGTAACTCCCTTTCGTTGGTTGCAAAGTTAAGCTCTCTATCCTTCAAAGTCCTTGAAATCATGGTAATTGGCTTTCCGTCTTGAGATAAGACAGCTCCCAATCAAAGGACGAAGCATCTGTTGTAAGGTCAAATGCTTTCTTATAATCCGGATAAAGAAGTATAACGTTTTCAGAAGCAAGAACCTCTTTAAGCTTCTCGAAAGCCTGACACTGTTTCTCATCAAAGACTATCGGTATTTTCTTTGATTGTGTAGCGCTTATCTTGCCATTTCACCTTTTAAAATGTCACTTATCGGTTTTGCTATAGATGCGAAGTCTTTGATAAAGCATCTGTAGTAGCTGCTAGCCCAAGGAACGACCTGACATTGAACAATGTTGTGGGCTGTTCGTAGTCACGAATGGCTTTCACCTTGTTCGGGCATGTTTTAATACCTCCTCGTGATACGACAAAGCCTAAGTATTCGACACTCTCTTTGAAAAGTTGGACTTTTCACGTGAAACTCTCATGTTAGCTTCATACAATTTGTCCAAGACCAATGCGATGTGCTTTACATGGTCATCCATGCTTTCTGAAAAGATGATTACGTCATCAACGTAAACGTAGCATGATTTCCCAATTTGATCTCTAAGCACGTCGTCAATGGCTCTCTGAAAAATACTGGGTGCATTTTTCAGTCCAAAAGGAAGTCTGCAAAATTCGTACTTCCCATTTCCAACCGAGAAAGCTGTTTTTTCTCTATCTTTCTCCGCAAGAAGAATCTGGTGGAAGCCTGACTTGAGATCTAACGTCGTAAAGTATTTCGATTTACCAAGGTTCGACAGAATGGATACCACGTTAGGAATAGGGTATTTATCGTCTATTGTTTTCTGATTGAGTTTTCGAAAGTCTATTACCAAGCGTTTTTCCTGTTTCCCTGCTCGTCAGTCCTTTTTTGTCAACTACCCAGACGGGGTTGTTATAAGGTGATCGAGATGGTCTGATTATGCCATCTTTTAACAAGGCCTGAGTTTCTGAATTAACAAAGTCCGAAACACCCATTGGGTAAGGGTATAATTTTGAATAGACGGGGTCTTCGTTTTCAGTCCGAATTGTGCCGATAATGTTTGTGTTGTAAGGGAGTGCCTCATCTGGGTCTGCAAAGACACCCATTCGGTCTCCTAGCATAGCCTGAAACTTATCTGTTATTGGTTGGGGTACTTCGATGTCTTCGACTTTTGTAAAATTTACGTTTGAACATTTAAAGAATTGAATTTCCTCGGAACTGTTGCTGGTTGTAAGTTTTTTATTTTTAAAATCCAAGTGAACGTCAGTCTGTCGTAATAAGTCAAGTCCAATAATTCCGTCGAATGTCATTAAGTTTGGTAAGATGAAAAATGTCGTAGGGGTTCCGAAGAGGTGCATTACGCACTTTTTGTCTATGGCGTTATGGCCATGAATTGATTTTACTTGGAAAGTCTGATTGACTGGGACCACATTCTTAAGTTCTTTTAACGGTTTAATATAGTTTTTTGAGGCCCCTGTATCGATCAAAAGTTTTATTTTTCTCCCTGCTATTGTTCTTTCTATGAACGGAAGCAGGGAGTTATGTCTAAAAAATTTAGCTGGTCATAGTCTGTCGATTCGTCGTCTATGTCCTCTGCTTCTAACTCTGCTTCAGTCTGGTACGTGTCTTCTTGGTTAGTAGAGTCTTCCTCTGGAGCTAAATGGTTAATTCTTTGCTGTTTTGGACCTGTGAACCTGGCGGTTCCACTGTTTGGTCGTTTGTTTGTCTGTCCAAAGCTGTTGTAAGAATTAGTCTGATAATTCTGTTCTTGATGACAAGTGTTGTTTGGATTTGGGATGTGCCTTTGAGGCTGACCCTGTTGGTACTGAGTGGGTTGCCTGAAACGGGATGAATAATACACGTCCATGGGCTGAACTTGGTCCTGTCTGGGGGGTCCTTGTCTCTTTGAAAAAAGGGTTTTTCCTGTTGAACATTTCTGTCCGACGTCACAGTTCTGTCTCTACTTGGCTGTTTTGCTCAAATTTCTGAGCTCTTTCCTCCATACTTCTCATGAAGTTACTAGCAAATTGTACCTTTCGTGGTTGGATTCAACCTCTTGTGCCAACGCTAGTGCAGAAGGGAGGTCGGCTGGTCTTGCGGAGAATAGAACATCGCTTAACGACTTTCTAACGCCTGATATAAAAACGCGAAGAGCATCTGCTCTGTACTTCTCATTTAATGACGCCGCCACAGTGGTATCGTAGGTCATAATTGTTTTGTTGGTGAGGAGAGTTAATTTCTTCTCCACCTCATCATAATATTGCAGCAGGGAGAGATTTCCCTGACGAAGTGTTGACATTTCCTGTTCAATTAAGTAAATGGGTCGCTTGTCTGCGTACGTAAAGTCCAGTCGGTCAATTATTGCTTTAAAGTTCAAAGGTGTATCGAAAGAGGAGAGAATCGTGTCCGCTGGTCCCTTAATCTTATTTCTTATGATAGCTAGGGCCTGATAGTGTTTAGAGCTGCCCACGTAGTTCTCGAATACTCTATAAGCAATGTGAGCCGCTTTCCTCCATGAGACGTATGTCTCATGTTTGCCCTCGAAGTCTGGAAGAGACTTCACTACATCGAGGTTTTCGTGGCAGATGACTGATAATTTAATAGTGGCGTCTTCATACGTCACTATTTCAGGGGTGTTGATATTAACTTTGCTAAAATGCTCCTTAATTTCTTGAAGTTTGGTCTCAAAAGTTTTTCCTGCAGGACCAATGCACTGGAAACTGCGCCCTCAATAATGGCTTTCAGTTGATCTGGGGTTATTGCCATTTTTGGTTTTGGCACTGTTCTTGAAAATCTGAACCTTTTAATTTCCTGAATTTTTCATAACTCGTCTAATTCCTATCACTCATAAAGACTCTTCAAAATTTGGAATAATATATTTTTTTTTAAATAATTTTTAATTTGTTTATTTTATCGAAATTTTAATTAAAAAAATTTTTTATACAAAGAACACTCCACTCACATGCTTGTCTTAGTATTTAGAAGTTAATCTAACGCCTTCTTCTTCGCTTGCTCCTGGGTTGAGTCCTGCTGTTGTATGCTGATGTCCTTGTTGTCGCCGCCGTCGGTGTTAGCGCAGCTTCCTTTCTGCTTCGTTTGGGTGTTGTTGCTATTGTTGAAATCTGCTGTCGGTGTTGACGCTTTGCAGTTTTTTACGAATTTAATTTGTTTTGTTAAGTTCTGCCGTCGGTGTTGACGCTTTGCAGTTTTTTTTTTAATATTTTGTTTGTTTAGGTCTGCCGTCGGTGTTGACGTTTTGCAGTTTTAGTCAGAGGCCGTTTAGCGCTGCTGTTTTTTATTTCACAAAATGATTTAGTTCGTGCAGAGGCTGTTTAGCGCTGCTGCTTCGTATAGAATATCACTGATAATAACTTCTTTCACAGAGGCCGTTGGACGCTGCTGCTTTGCTTTTAATATTTTTTTATTTTAACTTTCGTTTTTGCGATTCGCTTAACGGGTAGCAAGTTTTTTTTGCCGTTGGGCGCCAGTTAAGGAGTTGACCGAACCGTTTAATGAATACAAATAACTTTGTCTTTGATTCGCGATCCGAACCGTATTCATTTATTGCCAAAATTCAACTAACTCTAGAGAACAGAATGAATTATAATTACAACTAGCCCTATGCCCTAAAAGTGCAGAATCGGCGTTCCCACGGTGACGCTCATATTCCACTGAAGTTGCGGGCATCGAACTGTTGGTCTGATGCCGAACGTGAGCTGCTGACGTTAGTCGAATTGTGAACTGCAGGTGATCTTGCACAATATCGGTCAACGACACTGCTGTTGCGCTTCCGCTTTGCCACTTAAGCAACGGTTTGGCAACTCGTGTTAACTTATACATACATATATATAATTGCACATAAAAGGGGAAGTGAAGAACAGCCAACAGCTGCAGCTTCGTTGCTGTGACGTCAGCAAAGCAAGCAATTAGCCCATAATTGTTGTTGCGATTACTGCCAGATACCTGCTTTGAGGCGCCGTCTGCTGTACGTTCTAGACCGAAGATCGGGGTTCGCGCCCCTGAAGTTAATAAGTTAACACATTAAATTGTGGGCGGGGTTACAAATTCAATTGTTAACAATTTAATACCATTAATTGTGTTCAGCTTACAATTTTCAAATAGCCGATTTATGTATGTACATACACACACACATACATATATATATATATATACATACATACATACATAGCGGGAAAAAACCCGAGAGAGAAACCGTAATCCTGGGCACAAGTGTCCAATCAGAGGACGTTGCGGTCATAAAGCAGAGGAGAAACAAGAGACCAAAAAAGCAGAAGGGCAAACCGAAAATCGCGCCTGCGCGGCGACTATAAAGGGCGACCGCCACGCAACTGGACATGAAGATCAAGAGACAGGATGAGCAACACGCAGACGACAACGAAAACCCACCAGGCTGCCGTTTCACCCTCGCCGGAGGCTCAAAGCTGCCCGACCTACACCTGGCCGTGCACACCGACATCCTGGAGCTGACCACGTCACCCATCTTGGACGAGGATCAGGCAGGCAGGCGGCAGGGCTGACGCCACCGGCAACGGCGTCATGAAACAGAGGTCCCGCCGCTGTGGTGTCCTGCCAGGAGGAGAAGAGGGCGATCCCGACCCGCGCCATGTCCCCACAGTGTGGGAGATTTCATCAGGTCGGAGGAGGAACCACGCCAGCACCAGCTGCGCCGGCGCCGGCAGACCAGGGTCATGGGGCAGCCGACCTGCCCACGGCAGCCCATCTGCCCACTGGGGCCATCAGTGTATGTTCCCCACCCCCAGGTGGTCACTGGGGCTGGAGCTGGCATTCCACGGGCGGCGCAGGAGGAGAATTTCGAGGGACGCGGGCCGCACACAGGTACGAGGGTTGGTGGGCGTGCCCTGGCCGGGACGTGGTCAGGCATCGAACTAAACCAGGAAGCGCCAGGTATACCTGGTGTGGGATAAGGGGCGCCGGTATAAAATTAAGGCGGGGCAGGGGCGAATCCGCGTGTTCCGCGAGAGATGCGGGAATAAAAATTAAATAGAAAAAAAAAATATACCAAGACTTGTCATTTGGTTACCCGAAGAAAGAGGGGAGTGTGAGGAACAAATATGTGTTCCCCACAACAATTGCACAATTTCAGCGACGCCACTGTTATACCCCTTTTCAGCGACGCCTCTGTCTTGCAGGCGAGCAGAAGTCCCGTTGCCTACTGCGGCCCAGAGTATAAGGCGCGCAACAGCGCATGCGGGACACACTTGAGTGAAACAAGCAACCAACACCGGGACAACCCAGCAATCCTTGTTGTCACAGGATCCTCCGTAAACATAACTTTGCAGTAGCAGGTTATAATCCTCGTTGCCACAGGAGACATCGTAGATATCCTTGCTGTAGCAGGATATAGTCCTTGCTGTCGCAGGAACCATCGTAGATATCCTTGCTGTAGCAGGATATAGTTCTCGCTGTCGCAGGACACACCGTAGATAACTTTGCAGTAGCAGGTTATAATCTTGTTTTCACAGAACCATCGTAGATATCCTTGCTGTAGCAGGATATAGTCTTGCTGCCGCAGGACATCAAATAGCCTGGCAATAGCAGGTTATGATCCTTGTCGCAGGAAATCGTAGATATCCTTGCTGTAGCAGGATATAGTTCCTGCTGCTGCGGACCAAAAAAAGATATCCTCGCTGTCGCAGGATCCAGTAATTGTAATAGTAGCATTAGTATCCTAGAGCCTTGCGGTCGCAGGAGTAAACTAAGAGAGCCTTGCTGTCGCAGGAGAAATTAGGCGAACCTAGCGGTTGCAGGACGTAGTCGTAGTCGTCCTCGCATTGGGGCTTTAACTAACCAGCGGAGAGAGAACGAAAGAATCGAGCTACAACCAGGAGTGAGACCAGCCGACGAGCGACGAGCCTGCATCAGATTTCAGGACAGAGACCCGAGGACACCATTCAGCAACGCAACGCATCGAAATCAAATAAACCTACATTGAAATTGAAAAGAGTCGGTCATCGCGTCGCTAATAAACAAATACCATTTATATTGAATATCTATCTGCTTTCTTATTTATTCGCAAGTGCTGCATAATATAAATTTGTTGCACGAACTCATATCATGACCGAGTTAGCCCGGTGAATAAGGATCGTTACAAAATTATCTTAAGAATATTGTGGCCAACTTCATAGTCTGGGCTGTACAATGCTAAGTCAGTCAGTGAGTCAGTTGGACAAAAAAATAATTATATTCATGCCAGCTGCCCCAGCAATTGGAGTTTGGGAAAACCGCAAAATTTGGAAAACAGAAAAGTTTTTTATACTAAAGCTTAATATGAACCCGATTCCTCCTATGACAGTTATATAGTGACATATTCTATGTCTACGTTATACATAATATATTCTATGTCCACGTTATACATAAGTCTAGACACCAAATTCCCATTCCAATAATGTAAACTTTCACAGGCTGGAACTATAAACAAAGAGTAGCCAAGCCACCCTAAATTTCGCATACCGATAATGTAAACTAAGCCCAGCTAAGCCGGGCTTCTCCCCATCGATCAGCATTGATCGAAATAACCCACTGTCAGCAAATTTGCGTTTAGCCAACGCTGAGTAATTTCGTTCCCAGCCTTTATAATATTGTAAACATTTAAATGCCCGAAATTAGCTTTCGTTATAAAAACACAATTATCAGTTAGTCTTAAGTTGTTCTTGAATAAATGAACTCGTCGTGTAATATCGCCTTGTCTTTTTTATTTTATAATAAATTCAACTTAACCGTTAGAACTGTGCGCGGTTTTATAAGATTCAAACTCACAGTAAATAAAGAAAAATCTAATTATATAATATAGTAACGATTTTGACCAAATTGTTAAATATCGTAAAATTTATAAAAATGTTAATAAAATTAAATAAACATAAAATTATTCTCGGACTGGGTTCGAAATCGCCACCCCGTGTTCGTGAGTCTACGTCACCATCCTCTGCACTACCTAAGTACTAAAGCGACGCCTGACCAAAAGCTGCTATATTTAAATCAAAATAAACGCGAACTTTGAATGCCAATTTTCGCTTTTTTTTTTTTAAATTTATATTTTTAATTTAAAATTTTTAGATTAAACTGAATTTTGTTCGTCACGAAATTGGATATCAAAATTTTGGGGCTAGAAATTGCTTTCGTCACTAGACTTTTACCTCGTGTAGAGGTTTTTTTTGTGGGACATCAGAAATTTTTGCAATTGCTTTTGCTTTTGACATTGTAACTTTATCATTAATGCAGGCAAATAGTAAAATATATAAATTTAGTTGTTGAACGTATTTCTTATTTAAAAAATGTTTTTCTTTAATTAAAAGAAAACTAGGGGCTCTGCCCCGCTTGCTCGCGTTGCTACAGCCGAGCATACTCTAGTGTCGAAGACTTCGTACTTACTATGAAAAAAAAGTTTTCATTCTAAGACTTGATTTCGCCCGATCGATCATACTAAAACTTAAGTTTGACCCGATCGGTTCTATGACAGCTATATGATATAGTAGTTCGATTTGGTCCAACTTTGGTCAGGATATATAAAACTAAGTTAAATGCATATTGTATCAGACAAAGGACAAAATTTAACCCCAAGACGGAGATGACTGCGTACGAGTCCGCCATGCTCGCTGCCACCATCGGGACCAATGGAAGAGAACAAGAGACACGGTGCGCCTCGGCTCCGAGTGGAATGAAAACTCGCTGCGGTTTCAGGAGAAGTGTCTAGAGCTCTTGGAGAAACGTTTGAGCAATTAAAATAAATAAATAAATAAAATTTTGTAAATAATTTTCATATATTTTTATTTGTTATGTATATGTCTGGGAAGGGCTTTTCAAATGTTTTTTGCAGAACTATCGAAATCATAGGCTGCACTCGAACTCTCAGGTTTAGTACGCACATTGGAGCCTGCCTCCCAATTTTCAGAAATGTCACTGTTGTGTCAATTCAAAAAATTATGCAGAACGCAACATGTATAAATAATATGCGGGACCTTGTCAATGTGATTGTCGACACCTCTACCAATTCGACGGAACCGGGCCTTCAATTGTCCAAAGGCATTCTCTACATCTCTCCTCGATCTAGACAGAACATAATTAAAAGACTTCCTTTCCTCGTCTTCCGTTGTGTTGAGCTCTATGTACTTCAAAGCAAAATTCTTGAAGAATTTTACACCATCGAATCCGAAACGCCGAATAGTCTGCCCACAGCGCAATACTCCGATGATGACCCCAGAGTGCAGTGCTATGGCAATTCGCTTTCTAAAGGAATGGGCATCCGCATTACCGTGTCTTGTTTAACCAATCCTTCAATCTTTCCATGACGTTCCTATAGTACATCAATTATAGTTATATTATTGTGCCGGACAACGATATCACTGATATATACTTACAAATTTCCGTACAGACGGACACTTTGGAATAGTTGGCTTTATGGCAGGTGACAGCACAATTTCATTTAAAAATTCTGCCATTTCCTTCCACCCAGCGCCGTTGCGACGAAAAGTTGCTCCCAGGGCAAAGATTTTGTCGGCGCCCCCTCCACCCCCTACAATTTCTTTTTAGCAATACATTTTTTAAGCAAATAAACAAAACAAAGATAATTCCTTTGAAAACATATTAAGTTGACAACTCCAGTGTCAAAAATGTTTACTTATAACATGATAATTAGCTCGTTATATAAAAATGGGTATTATTAGATTCGTGACAGATTGTGGCTACCAGTTTGAACACTTTTATCTCCGAGACTATTCGAGTTAGAGGAACCAAATTGGGTGACAATACTCTTAGGATGTTGACCTATCAGAATTTAATTTTCAATTTTGGCCAGGCCCACGTCAGCCCATGTTTTTTTTAGTTAAATCAAATATTTTAGACTTCTTTGACTTTTAAAATGCTGAGTCGTTGCCATTTTATTATACAATAACATCCTGAATACATAAATTTAGAATTTTAAACTTTAATTTTATAATGGTTTGTTATTTCTAAAATTGTAAAATTGATTTAACGTCCCCCAAATTGAGGTATTAATTGTTAGCTTTTATGAAAGCAAAATCATAAATTACTTTACTGTGGAGATATTCTATTGATAGAAAACGGAGACTGCTAAGTTATCTTGTCAAATTGATGATCGTAAGTGGTTCAAATTTATTTGTAGCTTGCTTGATAAACGATGTGCTTATGCCGATGTGATGTGAAGGATGTGATGTGAATCGTTAAAAAATCGTTGTCAAATTCATTGTATGCTTTTCAAGTTCACTGTCCAATATGGATTTAGTGTTAAAGTCCTGTTTAATAATTCAAATCATCAGAAGCAATAGAAAGTGCCTCAAATCTCAATTTTAGTTGCTAACGATTGATTCTAAAAATGGAATTCGAAATGTAGCAGTTTCTGGTATGTTTTTGCTATCATCGGCAGCCACATATTAAAATTGTTTTAAAATTGTTCAGGCTCAACCCCTCAAATTTTTTCTAAGTTCAAACTCTTTTTGAAATATCGGTGCCCCTAATATCTTAGCGCCCGGAACGGTTGCCCCCCTGTCATTTTGATCTTGATTTGGCATCTTAATTCATTTCGCATTCAAATTTTATTAATATCTTAAGAAAAAAGTATTTATGCTAGAAATATTGATTGTAATGCTCCCTCCCCCCTTTGATATTTGGAAAATTGAAAATTTAAAATTTTTTTTTATTTATTTAATTATGCACGACTAAAAGCAGTCGGCAAAGAAAAAATTACCAAGTATAAAAATTAAGTTAAAGATTAAAAATACAAATACAATTAAAATAAATTATGAACTGTAAAGAAAAAAATTAAAGTTAGATCTGGGGTAAGCAAAAATTATAAATGATCCAACATTTGTTGCAAGGATTGGGGAAAACCCAGAAAAACCCAATCAGATCAATAAAGATTAGTATTGTTAAAAATAATAGAAAGAATGTTAGACTAGTATACAACATAACAAGCTATTAGTAATAGTAGATCAGGGATTTAACGATAGGTATTGGAAAATTGCGGATTTTAGGGTAGGGAGAGGGAGAGAGAGTTCTGAGGAGAAAACGTGAAAGAAACTATTATAGTTAGTGCAGCGTAAAAGACGAAAAGAATCGTGTGAGGCGTAATCAGTTGTGCATGTAGATAAAAATAAAGGCTTTTAATTCTAGTGGAACTGCGGCGGCCGAAAAGGTGAAGCGGACCAGAAGGGAACTAGAATAAATCTCGCCAATAATCAATTTGTGAAGAAAAACAACAATAAGCCTTTGGGAGTACGGTGGTAAACGAAGGTTGCGATCCCAGTTAAAACCACGTAAGGCGAAAGGCAAAAATTGCTTTTGAGCTGATTCAATTCGATTCTGGTTTATTTGATACTGTGGGCTCCAAATGCATGAACAGTATTCCACGATGGGACGAACTAAAGAGACGTAAAGGAGTTTAGTGGTGAAAGGATCATTAAATTCTTTCGACCAACGTTTAATACAACCAAGTACTCCTTTGGCGTCATTAACTATAGTGGAGATGTGCAAATTGAAGCATAATTTGCAATCAAATAAAACTCAAGATCCTTTACAGTTTTATACGTTGCAAAGGGGTATTGTCAATCGTATAAGAACCTAAATAGGGCCTAGAACGACTAAATGTCATGAAAATACACTTTGAACAATTGAGATAAAATTTATTGGCCGAGCACCATAGTTGCATAGCGTTCAAATCATCTTGCATACGATTATGAAGAAGGGGATCAGTGTATGAAAAGATAAGTTTTACATCATCCGCATACATTAATATATATGAATGGGACAGAATAGTGGGTAGATCGTTAATGAACTGAGTAAAAATAAAGGCGTCAAGTGACTACCTTGAGGTACACCAGAAGTAACGTGAACCAAACTCGAAATGGTTGACCTAAGAAGCACTTTTTGGGTCCTACCTTTTAAGTAGGTGGAAACAGAACGTACAAAGGCGGGAGGGAAACCTATGCAATTAAGTATGTAAAGTTAGAGGTCATGGTTCATAGAGTCAAAGGCTTTACTGAAGTCAGTGTATATGACATCAGTTTGCTTAAATGCATAATTTACCAAGGAAGTAAATTCAAGCAAGTTGGTTGTAGTGGACCGACCCTTATTAAGGCCGTGCTGTGCAGGGGAAATGATCGATTTACAGAGATGCTGCAAAGAAGAAACAAGGATTTTTTCAAATAATTTAGGAATGACTGATAGCTTTGCAATGCCTCTGTAGCTCGAAATATCAGACTTGCCACCTTTTTTGTGGAGGGGAATGATATGAATGAAGATTCAAGGGATAGATTAAAGAGCTTATGCAACGGAGCAGCTAAAGAAGAACAGTATTCCTTAAGAAGACAACTATGAATGCTGTCTGGCCCAGGAATGAAAGAAGATTTTAAAGAGCTAATAGAAGAGATTATTGTATTATAAGAAATAGAGGGAGCAAACATAGTGTTTGATTGAAAAATAGAATAAGGATAAGATGAGTTGGAAGTGGAGATTGGAGAATAGGTGGATTGAAAAAGTTAGCAAATAGTTCAGCGGCTACAGAGTCGTTGCTGGCACTATCTATCCCATTAAAAAAGAGGAAGGAAGTTAACAAATTTGTAAAGTTGTTTAGGGTCACGGGAAAACTGTCTTTTGCAACGAGTTAGATAATTCTCGTAGCATAGCGAGTTTAAATTGGCGAAGTCCGACTTGGCTACTGTGTACTTAGACCAGTCAAGACTCGAACCAGACTTCTTATATTTCTTAAAATATTTAGATTTAATATTTTTTAAATAAGAAAGTCTAGGTGTAAACCAAGGAGGCTTTATAGAACCAGACGGTGGAACATAATTTTGAATGCACACATCTAAGAGTGCATTTAGGGTCTCATAGAAAGAACTAAGGGCAATATCAATGTCAGTAGCTTTCTCTTAAAAGCACCAGTCGGTAGCAAGGATAAGTTCATTAAGCAATGAATAATTTCCCTTGCGAAAACAACGACGAGGTAGTTGCTGACATAATAGAGGTGGAGTAAAAGGTTTTGAAATTGAGATAGAAATCTCTTAATGGGGATACCCTAGAGACGGCAGTATTTGCGAAATTATTAATAAAAACCAGATCAAGAATTCGATCATTGTGATTTCTTATTGAATTCATTTGAAACAATGAGAGATCAAGCAAGTTATCTAAAAAATTATCTTGGTTTAAAGGAACAAGGTAATTTGTGCTACTGAAAAATGACCAAGAAATTTTAGGCAAATTAAAATCACCCAGCACAATAAATAAGTCGTTGTCTTTGACTTGAAGATTAATTTCTTCAATACAGGTAAAATGTTGCAAGTAAACTGCAGGAGAAGCTTTTGGAGGGATATAAGAGCAGGTGATAAAAATTGATCGAGTTGAAAAGTTACTTTGACAGCAACAATTTCGATATCAGTAGTCACATTAAAAGTAATGCGTTCTGACTGAAGTGCCGATTTAGTGGCAATAAGTACGCCACCACTTCGAGTCGGTCGATCATTTCTATATAAAAGATAATTATTTGACATAACTTCAGAATCAGATACTGTAGGATTTAACCAAGTTTCTGACAAAGCAATTATATCAGAATCAAAGGATATACTACTCAAATATAGATTTTTAAGCTTAGTAAGGAGGCCTCTAACATTTTGATAGTGAATACACGCAAAATCGGGCCGCAGGTCTAGTTTTTTGAAGCCGTACTAACGGGCTCCTGTACGTTGGAACTGCCGGCTGTAAGCGATACAGGCAAGGATTCACTACGCCTTTTGGGCTTAAACTCATGAACAATCATGTGAGGTGGCCAAAATTTTGGATCACAAATGACAGCAAATGAGTGGTGGGGGACACTTATTTTAAAAGATGCTATTTCACGGGCCGCACAGTGGGGCAGATCCTCATTTTGCGTTGCAAAAATCATATCTTTGAACCAGTGAAGATATTTTCAAAATTTAAAAGCATTTGATAGAAAGTTATTTCATAAGTTTTAAAATGAATGTTTACACAGGGTGTTTGGCCCACAGGGCGACTCAGGGTTGTTGGCCAAAGTTGAAAAATATTTTCGGTGCATTTTGGACATGTAAAGTTAAAAAAAAAACATTTTTTTTTTGTGTGTAGTATATTTATTTTAATCTCATTTCATTATTAAACAATATTTTTTAACATATTAAATAGTTTTAATAACCTAATAACAAAAGGAAAAAAAAAGCTGTGTATATATTTATTTTATGCCTGATTTTCTTCAAAATATTCATTAACATTTGGATTAATATCCAATAAACTTAACATTTCGGGACTATAGTTATTTTCTTCTAAATCCTTTCGTGATTTAACATGTCTAAAGGATGAAACAAGTGGATCTGAAGAGGCCGACAGCATATTAAAAAGGTCTTCATTTTGCCTCTCACGTGAAATCTTGCAAGTATTCGTGTATCTAAATTTTTTATTTTCCTTGTTTTTGCATTCCTGTGCTTCTTCGGACAACTCTCCAACTCTCAATTAAATCTCCGCCATGATCCAAAATCCTGTGAACGGTAGGTGTAAGCAACTTCTTGGGGTACATTTCAATCAAAAGTTACTTTGTTTTTGATGCATCATACTCTTCTATTTTGAACAATTTATCATTTCCTTAGAATTTATGACATTAAGGATAACTGACAACCTTTTAACAATGTCATAGTGAACACCTGTTATTTGAGAGGTCACTTCATCATTAGCAAAAAATCTTCTAGACGTATTCCCATCATTGGTATTTCCATAATTGTGCTTTGGGTAGTCCACCTTTAATCCAAGCCTGTTAGTAAACTCTGCTTGAATAATATTTTTCCGGTCAGCTCTGATTTCCTTCTGTGTTTGTTTATCGTCATATTTTTCTCCTGGCCGTGGAAGTGTGTACGCAAGCTTCAAAATGAAGTCCATACACTTTATTCTACAATGTAATGGAGAAATTCCATGCTTATAGCATTCCTTATTCTGCGTTGAATCGTCCAGATTATTTTCCTTCGTTGAATCGTCCAGATTATTTTCCTTAGTAGAATCGTCCAGATAACTTTCCTTCATTGAATTGTCCTTTGTAGAATCGTCCAGATTATTTCCCTTCGTTGATCGCCTTTTTTCGAATATTGTGATTGAGTCTTTTTACAAATTGCACACCTCAGGGTTGACTTATTATGTGCAATATCATTTAAGACTTTTCCATCAATCATGGTGAAAAAAACGAAAAATCAACTTTCAAGGTTTTCCAATTCTTGGTTGTAATATCAGTTGGAATCAATCGATCTATTTGTGAATCCATGTCGGCTCAAGTTGATTGTGTCAGCTCGCCTGTTTCTTTAGCATATTTGAAGAATATTGGACGGCTGTAATGAACAGTGGATGGTCTAGGATTTCTCCAATGCTCAGAGCTTTTACTTCTTAGTCGTAAGGGAACTAGAGACGCCATAAACATTTTTTTTATCAAAAATGGTTTCGTCTTCTGTATGTATTATTTGCTTATATGCAGCTCAACCTCTTCCTCAGGCAAACTTTGTATTAGGCGACTAGCGGTGTGATCTATCAAATCCTGAAGTCCAACCTCAACAGATACATTGGTTATTGTCAAATTGGGCGGAACGGCTTCCTTTTTAGCAAATCCAATTTTTTATATCCGGGAATAACATCGACATGTCGAAGTAAGGAGCCTCGTAATCCCAAGTCCATAAATAAAGCAAAAGCGTCGTCAACTGTATAACTTGTTGCCGCAGAATTGTGTGGCGTTGGAATGCTTTTCTTAATTCTGTTCAGCCGTAATGGACTTGCGATCTTCACTGCTTTTGTAATATCCGCTTTTGTCCTTTCCTGCACTTTCACATATTTTGAAGATAGCGCATCTGCCATTGTCTAGCTTGCGTTTCCTTGTGTACGTCGAGTAGTCTTCCAAAGGCTTCCTCGGTCTTCCTCTGCCTTGGCTAGTAGATGGGCCCGTTTCTTCTCCTGCCACCTCAAATTCCGTAAAGTCATTAAGCCAGTAAAAAAACAATTTTTTGAAACCTTTCTGCTGATCGTTGGGATCTTTGCCATTTTTTGTCCAAGTTCCGATAAATGTTGGTAATTTTGCCTATTAACTCAGCTGACACATCTTCTAAGGGTGCCTTCAATTCATTCAGTATAGTCATTTGGAATTCAGGTTTGTTTTTTGTGGCAATGAATATCTCGAAACATTTTGAATTATTTAAAGCCATGATTACACTTCACTTCTAGTACTGACGAAAATTTTCTGAATTATATTTAAAAATACTGTTCAAGAAAAAAGCAGCTTCAGATATGTAATGGCTCTTATGAAGTCAAAAGTGAACTGTCTTACAACATTGACTGCATTTCATTAAATAGTTTTTTTTTAATTAGGTAAAACCTTTCATTAAACAGGTACATACTTCCTTTTAAATTAGGTAAAAAACAACACCTAGTTTATCCAATATTGCCTTTGAATCATTAAATAGGTATTTTTTGACTATTTAAAAACTAAAACCATATTGAAAAAGAATAGGCAGTGATCTCCATTCATATTGCATCAGAACGGATAGAAGTTTGTATAAATTTCCTCAACTATCGGTTTTACCTGTAATACATACCTGCTCAAAATTTCCCAAACATAATTCGCGCAATAACGGCTCTAACCGATTTTAAGACAGGTACAAGTAACAATAATGCTAATTCATTATATTCGCAAATATATTTTTTTGCATCTTATTCATTAACAGACAGGAATACCCAAAACGTATGTAATTGTACTGCGCTCTTCTATCACCATTTTTTTGCGAGGTTGCATCAGTTTTTGTCCTTTAACTTCCCCAGACGGAGCTGGACGCATGAAAGACCGGCGTTATTTCGTTAGAGAATTGATTAACAAAGACTCCTGTGGTAGTGGGATCGAGTCCAAATGAGTCCAATTTTTGTTCTATTCCATCAAAGTCAAAAAACAGCTTAATTTTAGTGCCTTTTTTAAAAATCGCTGGGATAAAAGTTTAGAAACAAAATTCTACGCCATTTAATTAGAAATGAATGTACTTTTCATATGAAAACAAAACATAAAGATCGGTCATATAACTTGTCATCAAATCAGTTTTAAAGTTTGTATTTTTATAAAATTTTCACATTTTGCGCACTGAAAAATGGGTCAACCTTGAGCCTGTCACGCCACAATTTTTACCTGATTTCAAAATCTACCTGATTTCGTAATCTTTTAAGTTTTCTCTATCGAATGCCGTTATTACTTTTTACGAACGCTTTCGTCAAAAACATGATTTTTGCCACGCTTTTTGGCCGCCTGCCCAAGTGTGGGCCGTAGCAAAATTAAATTTAGTGATCGAGACATTAGCAGAAACTTTGCTAGAAATGTATGCCTCCACATTTTCACAAGTAGTGTCCGAGGATAACCTAGACACAAATACTTGCTTACGAGGAGCAACAACATTTAAAAAAGGGATCTCAGATGAAGGGGCTACGTTATCAGTTCTATTGCTAGGCGCTGCAGTACGGGAGGTCTACCCTTCCGACCAGATCCAGCCCGCACCGAAGACACGATGACTTGGGCTGATTCAGTCGACTGAGTGATATAATCACCTGTAGAAGGTGTAGGAGAATTGAATAGATTATTAATACCCGGAGAGGCCGATAAAGACAAAGTTGGCGAAGCGTCTTGATATTGACGAGATGCCAATGGAGTCACGGGAGGCTGAGTAACCGGTATATTGGGGGGAACTAATAAAAATTGAGAATCAGGTGGAGAGCTAAATTTATATTTGCTAAGCAACTCCAGACTAGAGTCAAAATCACTGGAAAGAAGCTTAGCCATTTTATTAAGTTTTGAGAATTGGTTTCTCACAGAACTATACATTCTTGAGAAATCAATTTGTATGTCGATGCATACTGGACAAGACCATTTCACTGCACCACATTCCTTTTTAGAAACGGCAATGATCTTACATATCACCTGTAAGATCAGCACACTTTGCATGCATGATATTCTCACACAACCAACAGCACACTTGATAGTGCAGTTTTCTTGCAGCACGACATATTTCAACAGGGTTAAACAAATACTCAATAGACAGAATAGGTAGAAATAAAATAGAGCGGAGGCACTCAAATCAAGCTCTAAACAAGAGAGCAAAACACAAAACAGTTTGCTTGTGAGAGCGCGCTGCTAAACAAAAACGAAATGCAACAGCGAACACACACACAAACAAATGTATTAAGATGTGCAAAGAGCAGAAACTGAGATAAGGAGATGTAAACACAAACGAAAACAATCACTGTGCTTAAAAGAACAACAAACTTGTGTGGGCGATGTGCAAAGCAAAAGCCGAAATACACAAACAAACACACGCACAAGAATGTAATTATTTAAGGGAAACTGCAAAACTAAGTTTAGCAAAAATAAAATGCTATACTCAATGCACAAATGATTACAACTTACACAGCAAGTCGATAGCTTGTTCACTTATGCACAATCTTAGATCAAACAAGTGGGAAAGCTTATAGTCGAGATCCCGACTATAGGATACCCGTTACTTAACTTAAATATGTATAAAAGTATTTTTTTAAGAATTTTTTTTTTTAAAAGAAAGGATTTTGTTATTATTAATTTTTGTTATTTTATATTGCCTGAATCCAGTTGAGAATTTTTAGGCACAAGAATGACAGAAAAGTTTGCTTGGCATATTGTGTTGCTGTTGTTACTTAGTTGTCGATTCAAAAAATTTTAAATTAGCAACTTCTTCAGGTTTATAATTTTGCTAAATGTCAATCCCCTTGGTTAGCGACCTCTCTATATGGTAACCGGTGACTTGACACGCTCAACAACATACTACACTTGCATAAATGCAAGGAGTATGCTCAATACGATGACAGTTCCATCATCATTGAAGATTCATCGGTACCATTTGGGTTGAGTCGAGTAGCGATTCAAGCCGAATGTCATATTTGCGTCGTCAGAACCAGTTGAGAATTATTTGATGCATTTTGTTGTCTAACAATATTAAAACTATTGCATACTCTAAGGAGCTAATTTTGCTTCAAGAACTTCGGCACGTTAATACTGCTGTTCTACTTGTCAGATCTTGCTGCGATTAAGTAGAATAATAGATAATAGCAACTTGCAACTCTAATAGCCACAAAAAAACGTATTATCTTAAAAACTGTGGGTGTGGTGGTTGTTCGCGATTTGCGAGGGCGGAGGGGGGCGTGATAAAAATATAAGATAAATTTGACCTGCGTGGTGTAGAGAAATCTGCGAGGTTTGGTTATTCTATCTATTTTAGTCTCTGAGATCCTTTTTTTTTAAAGAAATTTGAAAACATTAAATCGCCATAACTGCCGTTCTACTTGTCCGATCTTGATGCAATTCAGTGGGATAATAGATAATACTAATAAATAACGTTTATTTTCACAAAAAACGTATTATCATAAAAACTGTGGGTGTGGTGGTTTTTCGCGATTTTCGGGGGCGGAGGGGGGCGTGGCTTAAATTTGAAACAAACTTGATCTGCGTGGGGTATATAGAAGTCTGTGAGTGAAAGTTTGGTATCTCTATCTCTTATAGTCTCTGGGATCCTTTTGTTCATACAGACGGACGGATGGACAGAATTGATGCTGATCAAGTATATATATACTTTATAGTGTCGGGGATGCCTCCTTCTCCCTGTTACATACATTCCAACGAACACAATATACCCTTTTACTTATTTTTTAAGTAACGGGTATAAAAAGGCGATTGTCCAAAATCGATTTGTAAGTACGTTAAAATGGAGTTCAAAGTTCACATGTGTTTTCAGTTTACATGTAGTAGAGTCTGGTCTTGCACGGCATTCAGTGGCAAAGTGGTGCAGAGGGTGGTGTGTTAGATTCAGAAGCAGAAGATTCGGGCTCGAATCTCGCTTAATCAAGGCTTTTTTATAAAATTAATTTGACAAAACAAAGACATACATTTATTCAATTAACATATTGCAGTGTTTGGTCAGCTGGCGAGTTCAGTACCTAAGTAATGCAGAGGATGGTGTGTTATACTTGGTTACATTTGAATGTGGCTCATTTTTTCTACGACCAAATGTTCAACTGTCAAAGCATTTGTCATTCGCCCGAAATAAATCAGCTGTTCGGTGTTTTTCACATATTGAGTGCAAATAACAAAGTTAAAACCGTGGAAAAAAATGATAATAAAATGAACAAAGCTAAACTTTGGACGACTTGGCAGGCAGTGACGACAAATGTGGACCATATGGAGCAGATAATGATGATGTAGAAGCGGAAATGGCAGAATTCTTTCATGAAATTGTGCTGCCACCTGCCATAAAGCCAACTATTCCAAAGTGTCCTTTTGTACGGGAATTTGTAAGTTTATATCAGTGATATCGTTGTCCGGCACATTAATATAACTATAATTGATGTACTATAGGAACGTCATGGAAAGTTTTGGGAGTGCGACGCCTAACAACTCGGATGCATTTTTAAGGATATTTTCCGAGTGGAAAGGAATACATTCCTGTTATTGATCAAGCGATTGAAGGGATTGGCTAAACAAGACACGGTAATGAGGAAGCCCATTCCTTTAGAAAAGCGAATTGCCATAGCACTGTACACTCTGGGGTCATCATCGGAGTATCGCGCTGTGGGCAGACTATTCGGCGTTTCGGATTCGATGGTGTGTAAAATTCTTCAAGAATTTTGCTTTGAAGTACATAGAGTTCTGGGACACAGACTTCATGATCCAAGAAAAACTAGAGGAGTGTGTGCAAGGCTTTGAAGCGCTTGGATTTCCTCAATGTTTCGGTGCAATTGGTAAGGTTGTTTCCTTTTTATGAAGCTTTTAATGAAACAAATTTCTTATAGATGGAAGCCACTTCGAAGTTCACCCTCTGCAGATTATTATAATGATAAAGGATGGTACTCAACCATACTTTTCGCTTTGGTGGATTTTCGGTAGAGTACAATATAAGTAATCTTGAACCAATATACTAATTGTATATTTTCTCTAGATATCGATTTCTTTACGTGCATGTGGGTGCCCCAAGTCGCTGCCATGATTCCCAGGTGTTTGAAAGCACCAGTTTAAAAAGGATGCTGGATTGCACAACGCTGTTTGCAGATAATTCAAAGCGCATCGGCGGAGTCGACGTTCATGTAGTGCTTCTTGCAGACTCTGCTTTTAAATTGTCGACGAAGATTATGAAGCCATACCCCTTCAACACAACGGAAGACGAGGAAAGGAAGTCTTTTAATTATGTTCTGTCTAGATCGAGGAGAGTTGTAGAGAATGCCTTTGGACAATTGAAGGCCCGGTTCCGTCAGATTGGTAGAGGTGTCGACAATCACATTGACAAGGTCCCGCATATTACTTATACATGTTGCGTTCTGCATAATTTTTTGAATTGACACAACAGTGACATTGGGAGGCAGGCTCCAATGTGCGTACTCAACCTGAGAGTTCGAGTACAGCCTATGATTTCGACACTTCTGCAGAAAACATTTGAAAAGCCCTTCCCAGACATATACATAACAAATAAAATTATATGAACATTATTTACAAAAATTTTATTTATTTATTTATTTTAATTGCTCAAACGTTTCTCCAAGAGCTCTAGACACTTCTCCTGAAACCGCAGCGAGTTTTCATTCCACTCGGAGCCGAGGCGCACCGTGTCTCTTGTTCTCTTCCATTGGTCCCGATGGTGGCAGCGAGCATGGCGGACTCGTACGCAGTGATCTCCGTCTTGGGGTTAAATTTTGTCCTTTGTCTCTTTGCAGGTGGCCCATCGCTACCCATCCGAAATGCTGCTGTCCACTGCTCTTTTACTCCTGACGGACGAGCTTGTAGCCTCAGAGTCGTTGCTTACCTCTATTGGCGACAGCACACTAGAGGTGGACAGCAGTATATCGGAGTTCAAAGGTGGCGATGGCTCCTTACTTGAAGCCTCGAACTACCATATTCACAAAGCTTTCCCAACTTTCATCATTGTCGACTGAAAAACAATTTCGATTAGTAAACAACATAACATATAATCATACATTTCAGCTTACCTGCAGTACTAGAAATGTATGAATTGGACCGACTTCACAGCTCCCAAAATGCGGTGCACCTTATCAAAATGTTGCCGTTTTGAGGGTGCACCTCCAGATGACCCTTTTTTTTATTTCACCCCTATGGAATACAAAACAATACCATTAATTTGTTAAAAATATTTTGTGTGGAAATATGAACTCACTTGTATTTTCTGGTGAGATTGTCCACCTTCGTCCGAATCTCCTTCCAAGTGACGCTGAAGTCTGCTTCTAAAGTATTTCGCCCATTTTTTGATAAATGTGCAGTTCTTTGGGCAGACCTCAGCGCAATGAAATATCCTCCACAGCTCAGAGATGGCCTCATGATGTCTGCTCCACTGCTGGTTTCCTTCTGAAAAAAAAAAAACATAAAAAATTGAAATTACAATTGGCGCAAATTTTATACCCTTAGACAAAACAGCTGATTATAGTGATGACAGTTTCATTTTACACGTGCTCATCGATAAGCATCGCGTGTTCGATAAAAAATAAAATCGCGGGGCGAATGACAAAAAATCGGCTCATTCAATGAGCCAAAATTATCACTCGGATTTTGTACTAAAATGAAGTACACATTTGGGCCAGATGATGAAAATGGCGTCGAATGAGCCAAATGTGCTGTCGTGGAAATAGGCTATTAGACCCAGGTACAGGGAGGCGCGGGTTCATTTGCCACCAGGCAGGATTTTTTATTTTATTATTTAATTTAATTTTATTAACATATTTTTAAATTTTTAGAATATTTTACAATTTGGTCAAAATCAGGTTACTATATCATATAGCTGCAATAGGAACAATCGGGTTTAGATTCAACTTTAGTTTGGAGAACTTTTGTTTTTCAAGTTATCTTAAACAAACTTACAGATTGTGTTTTTTTTTACCATATTTTACACCCTGACCAACTTTTGTCCAAATCGGTTAAAATCGGTTATTTATTTATTTATTTATACACGACTAAAAGCAGTCGGCAAAGAAAAAATTACCAAGTATAAAAATTAAGTTAAAGATTACAATACAAATAAAATTAAATATAAATTATGAACTGTAAAGAAAAAAAATTAAAGTTAGATCTGGGGTAAGCAAAAATTATAAATGATCCAACATTTGTTGCAAGGATTGGGGAAAACCCAGAAAAACCCAATCAGATCAATAAAGATTAGTATTGTTAAAAATAATAGAAAGAATGTTAGACTAGTATACAACATAACAAGCTATTAGTAATAGTAGATCAGGGATTTAACGATAGGTATTGGAAAATTGCGGATTTTAGGGTAGGGAGGAGAGTTCTGAGGAGAAAACGTGAAAGAAACTATTATAGTTAGTGCAGCGTAAAGACGAAAAGAATCGTGTGAGGCGTAATCAGTTGTGCATGTAGATAAAAATAAAGGCTTTAATTCTAGTGGAACTGCGGCGGCCGAAAAGGTGAAGCGGACCAGAAGGGAACTAGAATAAATCTCGCCAATAATCAATTTGTGAAGAAAAACAACAAAAAGCCTTTGGGAGTACGGTGGTAAACGAAGGTTGCGATCCCAGTTAAAACCACGTAAGGCGAAAGGCAAAAATTGCTTTTGAGCTGATTCAATTCGATTCTGGTTTATTTGATACTGTGGGCTCCAAATGCATGAACAGTATTCCACGATGGGACGAACTAAAGAGACGTAAAGGAGTTTAGTGGTGAAAGGATCATTAAATTCTTTCGACCAACGTTTAATACAACCAAGTACTCCTTTGGCGTCATTAACTATAGTGGAGATGTGCAAATTGAAGCATAATTTGCAATCAAATAAAACTCAAGATCCTTTACAGTTTTTTATACGTTGCAAAGGGTATTGTCAATCGTATAAGAACCTAAATAGGGCCTAGAACGACTAAATGTCATGAAAATACACTTTGAACAATTGAGATAAAATTTATTGGCCGAGCACCATAGTTGCATAGCGTTCAAATCATCTTGCATACGATTATGAAGAAGGGATCAGTGTATGAAAAGATAAGTTTTACATCATCCGCATACATTAATATATATGAATGGGACAGAATAGTGGGTAGATCGTTAATGAACTGAGTAAAATAAAGGCGTCAAGTGACTACCTTGAGGTACACCAGAAGTAACGTGAACCGAACTCGAAATGGTTGACCTAAGAAGCACTTTTTGGGTCTTACCTTTTAAGTAGGTGGAAACAGAACGTACAAAGGCGGGAGGAAACCTATGCAATTAAGTATGTAAAGTAAGAGGTCATGGTTCATAGAGTCAAAGGCTTTACTGAAGTCAGTGTATATGACATCAGTTTGCTTTTCTCTGAAAATGCATCATTTACCAAGGAGGTAAATTCAAGCAAGTTGGTTGTAGTGGACCGACCCTTATTAAGGCCGTGTTGTGCAGGGGAAATGATCGATTTACAGAGATGCTGCAAAGAAGAAACAAGATTTTTCAAATAATTTAGGAATGACTGATAGCTTTGCAATGCCTCTGTAGCTCGAAATATCAGACTTGCCACCTTTTTGTGGAGAATGATATGAATGAAGATTCAAGGGATAGATTAAAGAGCTTATGCAACGGAGCAGCTAAGAAGAACAGCATTCCTTAAGAAGACAACTATGAATGCTGTCTGGCCCAGGAATGAAAGAAGATTTTAAAGAGCTAATAGAAGAGATTATTGTATTATAAGAAATAGAGAGCAAACATAGTGTTTGATTGAAAAATAGAATAAGGATAAGATGAGTTGGAAGTGGAGATTGGAGAATAGGTGGATTGAAAAAAGTTAGCAAATAGTTCAGCGGCTACAGAGTCGTTGCTGGCACTATCTATCCCATTAAAAAAAGAGGAAGGAAGTTAACAAATTTGTAAAGTTGTTTAGGGTCACGGGAAAACTGTCTTTTGCAACGAGTTAGATAATTGTCGTAGCATAGCGAGTTTAAATTGGCGAAGTCCGACTTGGCTACTGTGTACTTAGACCAGTCAAGACTCGACCAGACTTCTTATATTTCTTAAAATATTTAGATTTAATATTTTTTAAATAAGAAAGTCTAGGTGTAAACCAAGGAGGCTTTATAGAACCAGACGGTGGAACATAATTTTGAATGCACATCTAAGAGTGCATTTAGGGTCTCATGGAAAGAACTAGGGCAATATCGAAATCATTAAGCAATGAATAATTTCCCTTGCGAAAACAACGACGAGGTAATTGCTGATATAATAGAGGTGGACTAAAGGTTTTGAGATTGAGATAGAAATTTCTATAGTAGGGTGATGTAAATCTTCAGGGATACTTAATGGGGATACCTAGAGACGGCAGTATTTGCTAAATCATTAATAAAACCAGATCACGAATTCGATCATTGTGATTTCTTATTGAATTCATTTGAAACAATGAGAGATCAAGCAAGTTATCTAAAAAATTATCTTGGTTTAAAGGAACAAGGTAATTTGTGCTACTAAAAAATGACCAAGAAATTTTAGGCAAATTAAAATCACCCAGCACAATAAATAAGTCGTTGTCTTTGACTTGAAGATTAATTTCTTCAATACAGGTAAAATGTTGCAAGTAAACTGCAGGAGAAGCTTTGGAGGATATAAGAGCAGGTGATAAAATTGATCGAGTTGAAAAGTTACTTTGACAGCAACAATTTCGATATCAGTAGTCACATTAAAAGTAATGCGTTCTGACTGGAGTGCCGATTTAGTGGCAATAAGTACGCCACCACTTCGAGTCGGTCGATCATTTCTATATAAAGATAATTATTTGACATAACTTCAGAATCAGATACTGTAGGATTTAACCAAGTTTCTGACAAAGCAATTATATCAGAATCAAAGGACATACTACTTTAAGCAAATGAGTGGTGGGGGACACTTATTTTAAAAGATGCTATTTCACGGGCCGCACAGTGGGGCAGATCCTCATTTTGCGTTGCAAAAATCATATCTTTTGAACCAGTGAAAATATTTTCAAAATTTAAAAAGCATTTGATAGAAAGTTAGTTCATAAGTTTTAAAATGAATGTTTACACAGGGTGTTTGGCCCACAGGGCGACTCAGGGTTGTTGGCCAAAGTTGAAAAATATTTTCGGTGTATTTTGGACATGTAAAGTTAAAAAAAAACATTTTTTTTTTGTGTGTAGTATATTTATTTTAATCTCATTTCATTATTAAACAATATTTTTTAACATATTAAATAGTTTTAATAACCTAATAACAAAAGGAAAAAAAAGCTGTGTATATATTTATTTTATGCCTGATTTTCTTCAAAATATTCATTAACATTTGGATTAATATCAATAAACTTAACATTTCAGGACTATAGTTATTTTCTTCTAAATCCTTTCGTGATTTAACATGTCTAAAGGATGAAACAAGTGGATCTGAAGAGGCCGACAGCATATTAAAAGGTCTTCATTTTGCCTCTCACGTGAAATCTTGCAAGTATTCGTGTATCTAAATTTTTTATTTTCCTTGTTTTTGCATTCCTGTGCTTCTTCGGACAACTCTCCAACTCTCAATTACATCTCCGCCATGATCCAAAATCCTGTGAACGGTAGGTGTAAGCAACTTCTTGGGGTACATTTCAATCAAAAGTTACTTTGTTTTGATGCATCATACTCTTCTATTTTGAGCAATTTATCATTTCCTTAGAATTTATGACATTAAGGATAACTGACAACCTTTTAATAATGTCATAGTGAACACCTGTTATTTGAGAGGTCACTTCATCATTAGCAAAAAAATCTTCTAGACGTATTCCCATCATTGGTATTTCCATAATTGTGCTTTGGGTAGTCCACCTTTAATCCAAGCCTGTTAGTAAACTCTGCTTGAATAATATTTTTCCGGTCAGCTCTGATTTCCTTCTGTGTTTGTTTATCGTCATATTTTTCTCCTGGCCGTGGAAGTGTGTACGCAAGCTTCAAAATGAAGTCCATACACTTTATTCTACAATGTAATGGAGAAATTCCATGCTTATAGCATTCCTTATTCTGCGTTGAATCGTCCAGATTATTTTCCTTAGTAGAATCGTCCAGATAACTTTCTTTCATTGAATTGTCCTTTGTAGAATCGTCCAGATTATTTCCCTTCGTTGATCGCCTTTTTTCGAATATTGTGATTGAGTCTTTTTACAAATTGCACACCTCAGGGTTGACTTATTATGTGCAATATCATTTAAGACTTTTCCATCAATCATGGTGAAAAAAACGAAAAATCAACTTTCAAGGTTTTCCAATTCTTGGTTGTAATATCAGTTGGAATCAATCGATCTATTTGTGAATCCATGTCGGCTCAAGTTGATTGTGTCAGCTCGCCTGTTTCTTTAGCATATTTGAAGAATATTGGACGGCTGTAATGAACAGTGGATGGTCTAGGATTTCTCCAATGCTCAGAGCTTTTACTTCTTAGTCGTAAGGGAACTAGAGACGCCATAAACATTTTTTTTATCAAAAATGGTTTCGTCTTCTGTATGTATTATTTGCTTATATGCAGCTCAACCTCTTCCTCAGGCAAACTTTGTATTAGGCGACTAGCGGTGTGATCTATCAAATCCTGAAGTCCAACCTCAACAGATACATTGGTTATTGTCAAATTGGGCGGAACGGCTTCCTTTTAGCAAATCAATTTTTATATCCGGGAATAACATCGACATGTCGAAGTAAGGATCGTAATCCCAAGTCCATAAATAAAGCAAAAGCGTCGTCAACTGTATAACTTGTTGCCGCAGAATGTGTGGCGTTGGAATGCTTTCTTAATTCTGTTCAGCCGTAATGGACTTGCGATCTTCACTGCTTTTGTAATATCCGCTTTTGTCCTTTCCTGCACTTTCACATATTTTGAAGATAGCGCATCTGCCATTGTCTAGCTTGCGTTTCCTTGTGTACGTCGAGTAGTCTTCCAAAGGCTTCCTCGGTCTTCCTCTGCCTTGGCTAGTAGATGGGCCCGTTTCTTCTCCTGCCACCTCAAATTCCGTAAAGTCATTAAGCCAGTAAAAAAACAATTTTTGAAACCTTTCTGCTGATCGTTGGGATCTTTGCCATTTTTGTCCAAGTTCCGATAAATGTTGGTAATTTTGCCTATTAACTCAGCTGACACATCTTCTAAGGTGCCTTCAATTCATTCAGTATAGTCATTTGGAATTCAGGTTTGTTTTTTGTGGCAATGAATATCTCGAAACATTTTGAATTATTTAAAGCCATGATTACACTTCACTTCTAGTACTGACGAAAATTTTCTGAATTATATTTAAAAATACTGTTCAAGAAAAAAGCAGCTTCAGATATGTAATGGCTCTTATGAAGTCAAAAGTGAACTGTCTTACAACATTGACTGCATTTCATTAAATAGTTTTTTTTTAATTAGGTAAAACCTTTCATTAAACAGGTACATACTTCCTTTTAAATTAGGTAAAAAACAACACCTAGTTTATCCAATATTGCCTTTGAATCATTAAATAGGTATTTTTTGACTATTTAAAAACTAAAACCATATTGAAAAAGAATAGGCAGTGATCTCCATTCATATTGCATCAGAACGGATAGAAGTTTGTATAAATTTCCTCAACTATCGGTTTTACCTGTAATACATACCTGCTCAAAATTTCCCAAACATAATTCGCGCAATAACGGCTCTAACCGATTTTAAGACAGGTACAAGTAACAATAATGCTAATTCATTATATTCGCAAATATATTTTTTTGCATCTTATTCATTAACAGACAGGAATACCCAAAACGTATGTAATTGTACTGCGCTCTTCTATCACCATTTTATGCGAGGTTGCATCAGTTTTTGTCCTTTAACTTCCCCAGACGGAGCTGGACGCATGAAAGACCGGCGTTATTTCGTTAGAGAATTGATTAACAAAGACTCCTGTGGTAGTGGGATCGAGTCCAAATGAGTCCAATTTTTGTTCTATTCCATCAAAGTCAAAAAACAGCTTAATTTTAGTGCCTTTTTTAAAAATCGCTGGGATAGAAGTGAAGAAACAAAATTCTACGGCATTTAATTAGAAATGAATGTACTTTTCATATGAAAACAAAAACATAAAGATCGGTCATATAACTTGTCATCAAATCAGTTTTAAAGTTTGTATTTTTTATAAAATTTTCACATTTTTGCGCGCACTGAAAAATGGGTCAACCTTGAGAGCCTGTCACGCCCACAATTTTTACCTGATTTCAAAAATCTACCTGATTTCGTAATCTTTTAAGTTTTCTCTATCGAATGCCGTTATTACTTTTTACGAACGCTTTCGTCAAAAACATGATTTTTGCCACGCTTTTTGGCCGCCTGCCCAAGTGTGGGCCGTAGCAAAATTAAATTTAGTGATCGAGACATTAGCAGAAACTTTGCTAGAAATGTATGCCTCCACATTTTCACAAGTAGTGTCCGAGGATAACCTAGACACAAATACTTGCTTACGAGGAGAAACAACATTTAAAATAGGGATCTCAGATACGTTATCAGTTCTATTGCTAGGCGCTGCAGTACGAGGAGGTCTACACTTCCGAGCAGATCCAGCCCGCACCAAAGACACGATGACTTGGGCTGATTAAATTGTCTGAGTGATACAATCACCTGCAAAAGGTGTAGGAGAATTGAATAGGTTAATAATACCCGGAGAGGCCGATAAAGATGAAGTTGGCGAAGCGTCTTGATAGTGATCAGATGCCAATGGAGTCACGGGAGGCTGAGTAACCGGTATATTAGGGGGAACTGCTCAAATTGAGAATCATGTGGTGAGTTAAATTTATATTGGCTAAGCAACTCCAGACTAGGTAAATGTCTATTATACGGTACTCATCTCAAAAAAAAACTAGTCGGCCTGTGCTACAGTCGAGCATACTCGACTGTCGGAGACCCGTACTTACTATCCAAAACATCCACTTCTAAGAATTAAATAATATTTAAGATAAACTTAAATTCTTATATATACGCCGACATTAATGTAAATCCTTAACAGAGATTAAATTAAAACTACATGTTTAACATGTAAAATGTTGTAATAAATAAACTAACCAACAATTAATTTATATAGTAACATAATTGAAGCTCAAAATTTAATTAAATAATATATTTGAATCAAAAAAAGTTAACAGATAAATTATTAGAAACATAAATTTTCATAGTAAATTTATAAAACACTAAATTTACATAGAATTTTAACATAACATTTATATAAATGTCAACATAAAATAATTTAAAAAGTTGTAAATAAATTTAAAAAAAACTAAAAAATCAGCTGAAGAAAAGTTGTCCCCGGCGAGAATCAGACCCGCAACAAAACCCAAAAAAATTTTAAATGACAGAGGCTTGCACATATCCGTTTAGCATCCCAAATTGCCATATTACTTCTCTTATTACTCAATTACAAAATTAAAAATTTTATTTTAGCCTTTAATCATCTTAATAGCACATTTATAAATAAACACTGAGTTTTAATTATCTAATCTTATTATATGGATATCAAAATTTCTTAGTTGATTTTGGGCAGTAAAGTAAATCCCACAAAAAAAACCTCTACACGAGGTAAAAGTCTAGTGACGAAAGCAATTTCTAGCCCCAAAATTTCTGATATCCAATTTTGTGACGAACAAAATTCAGTTTAATCTAAAAATTTTAAATAAAATATAAATTAATAAAAAAAGTGAAAATTGGCATTGTGCATTGTGAGCAAAAGGATGAGCTTCTTTGTACATAAAATTACTTTTTTGCGCAGTGCCGAATGCCAATTTTCGCTTTTAGCCTAAATTTTAGCTTAAAAATATAATATCACCTGTATAATGTTACCTGAATACTTTAAAAAAAGTTTTAAGGTACGCATAAAAGCCCTCAAACATACCTTTCAATGATATATAGAACATATCTGTAGCTCTTATGGTTTGGAAACTGTTGTAAACTATTTTAGCAGATTTAGCGTTTTCCGCTAAACTAGCGGAAATTGAAAAGTCGTAAACAAACATTTCTAGATTTTCAAAGAAGAATAAATCCCCATCATTACATCTTAGCTTTTTAGCTTTGATACAAACAGACAAACAAAGAAACTAACTTTTCATTTAATTTGAAAAGTCTACTAAAAATTTCAAATTTATTTATCTTTTGAACCAGTTAACGGATTTGGGTCATCGAGGTAGCAATCGACGCGTATTTTTGATAAAAACTTTTTAAAAATAAATAATTTTACCAAAAAGCCCAACGGCTCCACAAGCTGCGATCATACAAATTTTTCCCCTCCCACTTACACCCCCGTATCTCATGACCCAGGTGAATTAAAAAAAGATATCTAAAAAATTATCTTGGTTTAAAGGAACAAGGTAATTTGTGCTACTGAAAAATGACCAAGAAATTTTAGGCAAATTAAAATCACCCAGCACAATAAATAAGTCGTTGTCTTTGACTTGAAGATTAATTTCTTCAATACAGGTAAAATGTTGCAAGTAAACTGCAGGAGAAGCTTTTGGAGGGATATAAGAGCAGGTGATAAAAATTGATCGAGTTGAAAAAGTTACTTTGACAGCAACAATTTCGATATCAGTAGTCACATTAAAAGTAATGCGTTCTGACTGAAGTGCCGATATAGTGGCAATAAGTACGCCACCACTTCGAGTCGGTCGATCATTTCTATACAAAAGATAATTATTTGACATAACTTCAGAATCAGATACTGTAGGATTTAACCAAGTTTCTGACAAAGCAATTATATCAGAATCAAAGGACATACTACTCAAATATAGATTTTTAAGCTTAGTAAGGAGGCCTCTAACATTTTGATAGTGAATACAGGCAAAATCGGACCGCAGGTCTAGTTTTTTGAAGCCGTACTAACGGACTCCTGTACGTTGGAACTGCCGGCTGTAAGCGATACAGGCAAGGATTCACTACGCCTTATGGGCTTAAACTCATGAACAATCATATGAGGTTGTCAAAGTTTTGGATCACAAATGACAGCAAATGAGTGGTGGGGGACACTTATTTTAAAAGATGCTATTTCACGGGCCGCACAGTGGGGCAGATCCTCATTTTGCGTTGCAAAAATCATATCTTTTGAACCAGTGAAGATATTTTCAAAATTTAAAAGCATTTGATAGAAAGTTAGTTCATAAGTTTTAAAATGAATGTTTACACAGGTGTTTTGGCGACTCAGGGTTGTTGGCCAAAGTTGAAAATATTTTCGGTGCATTTTGGACATGTAAAAAAAAAAACATTTTTTTTGTGTGTAGTATATTTATTTTAATCTCATTTCATTATTAAACAATATTTTTTAACATATTAAATAGTTTTAATAACCTAATAACAAAAGGAAAAAAAAAGCTGTGTATATATTTATTTTATGCCTGATTTTCTTCAAAATATTCATTAACATTTGGATTAATATCCAATAAACTTAACATTTCGGGACTATAGTTATTTTCTTCTAAATCCTTTCGTGATTTAACATGTCTAAAGGATGAAACAAGTGGATCTGAAGAGGCCGACAGCATATTAAAAAGGTCTTCATTTTGCCTCTCACGTGAAATCTTGCAAGTATTCGTGTATCTAAATTTTTTATTTTCCTTGTTTTTGCATTCCTGTGCTTCTTCGGACAACTCTCCAACTCTCAATTAAATCTCCGCCATGATCCAAAATCCTGTGAACGGTAGGTGTAAGCAACTTCTTGGGTACATTTCAATCAAAAGTTACTTTGTTTTTGATGCATCATACTCTTCTATTTTGAGCAATTTATCATTTCCTTAGAATTTATGACATTAAGGATAACTGACAACCTTTTAATAATGTCATAGTGAACACCTGTTATTTGAGAGGTCACTTCATCATTAAAAAAATCTTCTAGACGTATTCCCATCATTGGTATTTCCATAATTGTGCTTTGGGTAGTCACCTTTAATCCAAGCCTGTTAGTAAACTCTGCTTGAATAATATTTTTCCGGTCAGCTCTGATTTCCTTCTGTGTTTGTTTATCGTCATATTTTCTCCTGGCCGTGGAAGTGTGTACGCAAGCTTCAAAATGAAGTCCATACACTTTATTCTACAATGTAATGGAGAAATTCCATGCTTATAGCATTCCTTATTCTGCGTTGAATCGTCCAGATTATTTTCCTTCGTTGAATCGTCCAGATTATTTTCCTTAGTAGAATCGTCCAGATAACTTTCCTTCATTGAATTGTCCTTTGTAGAATCGTCCAGATTATTTCCTTCGTTGATCGCCTTTTTCGAATATTGTGATTGAGTCTTTTTACAAATTGCACACCTCAGGGTTGACTTATTATGCAATATCATTTAAGACTTTTCATCAATCATGGTGAAAAAAACGAAAAATCAACTTTCAAGGTTTTCCAATTCTTGGTTGTAATATCAGTTGGAATCAATCGATCTATTTGTGAATCCATGTCGGCTCAAGTTGATTGTGTCAGCTCGCCTGTTTCTTTAGCATATTTGAAGAATATTGGACGGCTGTAATGAACAGTGGATGGTCTAGGATTTCTCCAATGCTCAGAGCTTTTACTTCTTAGTCGTAAGGGAACTAATATCCGCTTTTGTCCTTTCCTGCACTTTCACATATTTTGAAGATAGCGCATCTGCCATTGTCTAGCTTGCGTTTCCTTGTGTACGTCGAGTAGTCTTCCAAAGGCTTCCTCGGTCTTCCTCTGCCTTGGCTAGTAGATGGGCCGTTTCTTCTCCTGCCACCTCAAATTCCGTAAAGTCATTAAGCCAGTAAACAAAAATTTTTGAAACCTTTCTGCTGATCGTTGGGATCTTTGCCATTTTTTGTCCAAGTTCCGATAAATGTTGGTAATTTTGCCTATTAACTCAGCTGACACATCTTCTAAGGGTGCCTTCAATTCATTCAGTATAGTCATTTGGAATTCAGGTTTGTTTTTTTGTGGCAATGAATATCTCGAAACATTTTGAATTATTTAAAGCCATGATTACACTTCACTTCTAGTACTGACGAAAATTTTCTGAATTATATTTAAAAATACTGTTCAAGAAAAAAGCAGCTTCAGATATGTAATGGCTCTTATGAAGTCAAAAATGAACTGTCTTACAACATTGACTGCATTTCATTAAATAGTTTTTTTTTAATTAGGTAAAACCTTTCATTAAACAGGTACATACTTCCTTTTAAATTAGGTAAAAAACAACACCTAGTTTATCCAATATTGCCTTTGAATCATTAAATAGGTATTTTTTGACTATTTAAAAACTAAAACCATATTGAAAAAGAATAGGCAGTGATCTCCATTCATATTGCATCAGAACGGATAGAAGTTTGTATAAATTTCCTCAACTATCGGTTTTACCTGTAATACATACCTGCTCAAAATTTCCCAAACATAATTCGCGCAATAACGGCTCTAACCGATTTTAAGACAGGTACAAGTAACAATAATGCTAATTCATTATATTCGCAAATATATTTTTTGCATCTTATTCATTAACAGACAGGAATACCCAAAACGTATGTAATTGTACTGCGCTCTTCTATCACCATTTTTTTGCGAGGTTGCATCAGTTTTTGTCCTTTAACTTCCCCAGACGGAGCTGGACGCATGAAAGACCGGCGTTATTTCGTTAGAGAATTGATTAACAAAGACTCCTGTGGTAGTGGGATTGAGTCCAAATGAGTCCAATTTTGTTCTATTCCATCAAAGTCAAAAAAACAGCTTAATTTTAGTGCCTTTTTTAAAATCGCTGGGATAAAAGTGTAGAAACAAAATTCTACGCCATTTAATTAGAAATGAATGTACTTTTCATATGAAAACAAAAACATAAAGATCGGTCATATAACTTGTCATCAAATCAGTTTTAAAGTTTGTATTTTTTATAAAATTTTCACATTTTGCGCACTGAAAATGGGTCAACCTTGAGAGCCTGTCACGCCCACAATTTTACCTGATTTCAAAATCTACCTGATTTCGTAATCTTTTAAGTTTTCTCTATCGAATGCCGTTATTACTTTTACGAACGCTTTCGTCAAAAACATGATTTTGGCCGCCTGCCCAAGTAGCAAAATTAAATTTAGTGATCGAGACATTAGCAGAAACTTTGCTAGAAATGTATGCCTCCACATTTTCACAAGTAGTGTCCGAGGATAACCTAGACACAAATACTTGCTTACGAGGAGAAACAACATTTAAAATAGGGATCTCAGATACGTTATCAGTTCTATTGCTAGGCGCTGCAGTACGAGGAGGTCTACACTTCCGAGCAGATCCAGCCCGCACCAAAGACACGATGACTTGGGCTGATTAAATTGTCTGAGTGATACAATCACCTGCAAAAGGTGTAGGAGAATTGAATAGGTTAATAATACCCGGAGAGGCCGATAAAGATGAAGTTGGCGAAGCGTCTTGATAGTGATCAGATGCCAATGGAGTCACGGGAGGCTGAGTAACCGGTATATTAGGGGGAACTGCTCAAACTGAGAATCATGTGGTGAGTTAAATTTATATTGGCTAAGCAGACTAGGGTAAATGTATATTATACGGTACTCATCTAAAAAAAAAACTAGTCGGCCTGTGCTACAGTCGAGCATACTCGACTGTCGGAGACCCCGTACTTACTATCCAAAAACAGCCACTTCTAAGAATTAAATAATATTTAAGATAAACTTAAATTCTTATATATACGCCGACATTAATGTAAATCCTTAACAGAGATTAAATTAAAACTACATGTTTAACATGTAAAATGTTGTAATAAATAAACTAACCAACAATTAATTTATATAGTAACATAATTGAAGCTCAAAATTTAATTAAATAATATATTTGAATCAAAAAAGTTAACAGATAAAATTATTAGAAACATAAATTTTCATAGTAAATTTATAAAACACTAAATTTACTTAGAATTTTAACATAACATTTATATAAATGTCAACATAAAATAATTTAAAAAGTTGTAAATAAATTTAAAAAAAAACTAAAAAATCAGCTGAAGAAAAGTTGTCCCCGGCGAGAATCGAACCCGCAACAAAACCCAAAAAAATTTTAAATGACAGAGGCTTGCACATATCCGTTTAGCATCCCAAATTGCCATATTACTTCTCTTATTACTCAATTACAAAATTAAAAATTTTATTTTAGCCTTTAATCATCTTAATAGCACATTTATAAATAAACACTGAGTTTTAATTATCTAATCTTATTATATGGATATCAAAATTTCTTAGTTGATTTTGGGCAGTAAAGTAAATCCCAACAAAAAAAACCTCTACACGAGGTAAAAGTCTAGTGACGAAAGCAATTTCTAGACCCAAAATTTCTGATATCCAATTTTGTGAAAAACAAAATTCAGTTTAATCTAAAAATTTTAAATAAAAATATAAATAATAAAAAAAGTGAAAATTGGCATTGTGCATTGTGAGCAAAAGGATGAGCTTCTTTGTACATAAAATTACTTTTTGCGCAGTGCCGAATGCCAATTTTCGCTTTTAGCCTAAATTTTAGCTTAAAATATAATATCACCTGTATAATGTTACCTGAATACTTTAGAAAAAAGTTTTAAGGTACGCATAAAAGCCCTCAAACATACCTTTCCAATGATATATAGAACATATCTGTAGCTCTTATGGTTTGGAAACTGTTGTAAACTATTTTAGCGGGATTTAGCGTTTTCCCGCTAAACTAGCGGGAAATTGAAAAAGTCGTTAAACAAACATTTCTAGATTTTCAAAGAAGAATAAATCCCCATCATTACATCTTAGCTTTTTTAGCGCTTTGATACAAACAGACAAACAGACAAACAAAGAAACTAACTTTTCATTTAATTTGAAAAGTCTACTAAAAATTTCAAATTTATTTATCTTTTGAACCAGTTAACGGATTTGGGTCATCGAGGTAGCAATCGACGCGTATTTTGATAAAACTTTAAAAAAATAAATAATTTTACCAAAAGCCCCAACGGCTCCACAAGCTGCGATCATACAAATTTTTCCCTCCCACTTACACCCCGTATCTCATGACCCAGGTGAATTAGAAAAGTTTTAGTATGCCATTTTGTAAGTTAGGACTAAACCTTTCGATCGGTATATAACTCGATCTGATCGGACAGTCGTAGCAAATTTTCCAACTTAGCTGTATATATAGTTAGTCGCCTTTCGCACCCTTCGTGCTGCTTTCGTCACTAACGCGAACTGCCGTCCGCAGTGATTAGATTGGGGACTCACTTGGTTTTATTTTAAAAAATCTTTGAAATTTCCATACAAAATTAAATTTTGCATGATTGTATTGTGCAATTAGTCACTACTTTGTCCGGTTACCAACACTACTTTTGTAAGCGAATTTGGGTAAGTACCTAATATTAGCCGTTTTCCAACACTATATATAACGGAACCGTGCAGAAAGCTTTAATATTGATAAAATGTCGTGCACAGGCTGTGATTTTACTGCAGAGAGTTTCTTACACTCAGTGAAAGTGAGTTGTTTGACTTCTTGCGGAGTCACAACGTAATACTCAGTGAAAAGATTTGCCCGAATTGTGGTGCGGTGTGTCGATTGGCTTCACGTGACGGAACGTCGTTTTCCTTCAGCTGCCGTGCGTACGTTACACAGCAAGCGGAAGCAACAAGAAAAAGCTTAAAATCAGTGCAATTTTAAGCAAACAGTTGGTGCTAACACTTTCTTCGAGGGATCGAGGATGAGCATCGATGATATCTGCTTATTCGTTGTTTGGGACGCTGTTCGCACGAAAAGGGGAACAGAAAGCTTGGAAACAGAAATGCGATGGAGCCGTCAGTGTGTTATAGACTTCAAGAGCTTCATGAGGAGCATTTCTAACAGTCGTCCTACTATCGGAGGCCCTGAAAAAATAGTATTGATAGACGAGGCAAAGGTGGGCAAAAGAAAATATAACTGTGGACGACTGGTTAAAGGCCAGTGGGTGTTTGGAGGAATCGAGAGGAACTCGCGATTTCTTTATCCTTCAGTTAAGAGTCGTGACAAGGAGACATTGCTCAACATAATAAAGGCACATTGCCGATGGGACTACCATCATATCCGACTGCTGGCAAGCATACAACTGTTTGGAAGATGAAGGATATAAACACCAAACAGTTAACCACTCCAAGAATTTTGTGGACCCAGGAACCGGAGCTCATACACAAAACATCGAGCGACTGTGGCGAGATATGCGAGGCGACATCCCCGCTATGGACGGAAGAAGACCCACTATATCGGATACCTGGACAAGTTTCAGTTCCAGAAGTTTAAAAAAGTCACGGATAGGATCCATGAGGTGTTTATGGCCATTGGAAGGCCTTACAGCCCTTCCAAAGAGTTGGTCATAAATGAAGATGTCCATTTTGACGAGGTGAGTTAGGAAAAAAGCGCCGTAGGCAATCGGCCCATATATTTCATTTCCTCATAGGAGAACAATGATGACGATTTTGACGCTGATGACGAAGATGCTACAAATATCTAAAAGCCACCCTAGGAAGATGATGACGCAGAAGCTGCAGATGCCTAAGAAGCCACATGCTTCGACCACGAAGGAGAGCAACTATATTTAAAAAAAAAATATGCGGTTCACTAATTTTATTTTAGTTTATTTCAGTGAAGAATATAAGTCCCTGATGACCCTGATAACCATGATGGCCAGCACCCAGTGGCCCTTTTCAGGGCCAGCAATTAGGGTGCAAAGAGATTAAATATATTTCAATTTAAATTTACGGCAACATTTAAGCACCAGTACGAAAACAATCGCTGTGCTTAAAAGAACAACAAACTTGTGTGGGCGATGTGCAAAGCAAAAGCCGAAATACACAAACAAACTCACGCACAAGGGAAACTGCAAAACTAGGTTTAGCAAAAATTAAAAGCTATATATCAGGACCACAATGCACAAATGATTACAACTTACACAGCAAGTCGATAGCATGTTCACTTTGGCACAATTTTAGATCTAACAAGTGGGAAAGGCTATAGTTAAATATATATGTATAAAAGTATCGTAAACAAATTTTTAGAAAAAATGTTTTTTGAGAATTAACTATTATTATTTAAACTAATTACTATGGGCCCTGAATCCCCTATTGGGGCATGGCTTGCTGCTCAATTTGCCTCGTCCTCCTAATTATGAGAATCGAAAAGGAAGGCTTTTGTCCAAATTTGAAAATAAGCAGCTTCTTCAGGCTAAAACTGATTTTAGTTATTAACTGTTTCATGTTCACAATTGTTTCAACAACCTCAGGTTATCAACTGCTATATATTAGCAAGTGCTTCAGGTTTAATTCAAGTAGCAACTGCTTCAGGTCTAAGAAAAAATTCTGCAAAGTTTGAAATCAATTCAAACTTTTATGGCCTAAAAATATTGTATGAGATAAATTTGTCAAAAACAAAAAAATTGTGTCTTTTGTTGGTTTACTGTCGATATGACATGTTCAGCAAGCAACAACAACACTTGCATAAATGCAAGGAGCATGAATTCAAGAGATGATAATTTTCCATCCTCGGTACCGTTTCTGCTAGTTGACCAGCAATTCAAACTTAATGCCATCTTTGCGTCGCTAGAACCATTTGAGAATTCTGAGGCGCAAGAATGATAAAAAGGTTTGAATGCCGTATTGTGTTGCTGTTGTGACTTAACTGAAACCTAATACATAAGATTTAAGGCCAACTCTTAAATCTCTTTGGTTACCGACCCCTCTACTGAGTAACAGGCCACATGATAAAACCAACAACAAGCAACACTTGCATAAAAGCGTGGAGCATGGCATGGTACAGCTGATTCAAGAGATGCCATTCCCTATCATCAGTACCATTTGTGTTGCCTCGATTGGCGATTCAAGCCGAATGTCATATTTGCGTCGTCAGAACCAGTTGAGAATTATTTGATGCATTTTTGTTGAGTCTAAGATTATTAAAACTATTGCATACTCTAAGGAGCTTATTTTGCTTCAAGAACTTTGGCACGTTAATACTGCTGTTCTACTTGTCCGATCTTGCTGCGTTTTTATAGGATAATAGATAATAGAAACTTGCAACTCTAATACCCACAAGAAATTTAAGACAAACTTGACCTGCGTGGGGTACATAGAAATCTGCGAGCCAAATTTGGTTACTTTATCTCTTTTAGTCTCTGTTTGTTTAAGGTAATTACTTGCATTACTTTAAAAACATTAAATCGCCATAACTACCGTTCTACTTGTCGGATCTTGATGGGATTCAGTGGGATAATAGATAATACTAATAGATAACGTTTATTATCACAAAAAAAGGATTATCTTAAAAACTGTGGGTGTGGTGGTTTTTCCCGATTTGTGGGGGCGGAACGGGGCGTGGCTTAAATTTGAAACAAACTATAGAAATCTGCGTGTCAAATTTGGTTACTCTATCTCTTATAGTCTCTGAGATACTGTTGTTTATACAAACGAACTAATGGTATTTTGCGATTTGCGGGGGCGGAATGGGGGGTGACAAAAATTTGAAATAAACTTGACCTGCTCCAACGCATTTCGAGACTGTGGGTGAAAGTTTGGTATTTCTATCTCTTATAGTCTCTGAGATCTAGGCGCTCACACAGACGGACAGACACACATGGCTATATCGACTCGGCTGTTGTTGCTGATTTGAAGTTCGTTCAAATCGATCGACTATATCATATAGCTGACTTAGGACCGATTGGTCGACTATATCATATAGTTTTAGTATGCAAAATTTTTTGTATTTTTAAGACATCCTAACCAAACTGATAGAATATGCGTTAATTTTGGTTTTGTACATTCTGAACAGATTTGGTTCAAATCGGTTCCATATATCATATAGCTGCCATAGGAACAATTGGTCGAAAATCAAATTTTATAAAAAGTATCTGGGCTCAGGGTATCCTACTGTCGAGCGTGCTCGACTGTAGCCGCACCTCACCGCTAGCGAAGCGAGCCGGGGGTAGGTGAGCGAAGCGAGCAGGGGCGGAGCCCCCTTTTAAGATCCCCTTTTAAGACTTTTAAAAAAGTACAGGGGTCTATTGGGTTTGTTTTAACGAATATGTGCGTAACAGGCAGAAGGAGGCGTGGCAGTCCCTATAAAGTATATATATTCTTGATCAGCATCAATAGCCGAATCGATATAGCAATGTCCGTCTGTCTGTCCGTCTGTATGAGCGCCTAGATCTCAGAGACTATAAGAGCTAGACACACCAAAACTGGTATGTAGGTTCCTTTATATTGCAAACAGATCAAGTTTGTTTCAAAATTCGGCCACGTCCCTTTATCGCCCACAAATCGAAAAAAAAAATGTCATATCTAAATTATAAGAACAATTTTAAAGCTAGTCACAATATTTGGTGTGTAGATTCATCTATATTGCAGGCAGGTCAAGTTTGTTTCTTTTTTGAATCGGACCACTCTATCATATAGCGCCCACAGGACCGATCGGGCGAAATCCAAGTCTTAGTATGAAAAACTTTTTTTTTCATAGTAAGTACGAAGTCTCCGACAGTAGAGTATGCTCGGCTGTAGCAACGCGAGCAAAGCGAGCAGGGAGTCGAGCCCCCTAGTTTTTCTTTATAATTAAAGAAAAAATTTTTTTTAAATATGAAATACGTTCAACAACTATATTTATATATTTTACTATTTGCCTGCATTAATGATAAAGTTACAATGTCAAAAGCAAAAGCAATTGCAAAAATTTCTGATATCCCAAAAAAAAAATTATACACGAGGTAAAAGTCTAGTGACGAAAGCAATTTCTAGCCCCAAAATTTCTGATGTCAAATTTTGTGACGAACAAAATTCAGTTTAATCTAAAAATTGTCAATAAAAATATAAATTAATAAAAAAAAGCGAAAACTGGAATTCGACACTGCGCAAAAAGTAATTTGTATGTACAAAGAAGCTCACCCTTTTTGCTCACAGTGCACAATGGGGTGGGGGCGGTATTTAAATCATTTTTTCGATGAAAGCGATTGTAAATTTTTGAAATCAGGTAAACATTGTGACCGTGACAGCCTCTCAAAGTTGACCCTTCTTTCAGTGCACGCCCAAATGTGCAATTTAAAAAAAAATGCCAACTTTAAAACTGATTTGTTGACAAGCTTTTCGACCGATCTTTATGTTTTTTCATCTGAAAAGTAGGTTCGTTTTTGATGAAATGGCGTCATTAGTCACTTAAGATCACTAAAATTGGGCTATTTTTCAACTTTAATGGAACTCATTTGGACTCAATCCCACTACTAGAGGAGTCTTTGCTATTCAATTCTCTAACGAAATTACCCTGGTCTTTCATGCAGCTGGGTGCGCCTAAGCACACGTTTAGTCCAAAAACTGAAGCAACCTCGCAATTAACTAGTGTGAGAAGAGGAAGAGCGCAGTGCGATTACATACGTTTTCGCTATGACGCCGCGGCGTCACAACCGACACACGTATAAAGAGAGAGAATATGTGTATTCTATAAATAGCACGCTTTTTCTGTCACGATGTGAGTGCTCAAGGGCTTTTGCTCTCACGACGGATGCGTTCGGCTGAAGTCCGTTAGTCAAAAGTGCAGTGAGTAAACCGTCACGTTGCCTTCGTGTTTCGCTGCTTCGATTTTTGTGGAGATTAACGTTGTCTACTATTATTATCTACTATCACACTGAATCGCAGCCAGGTCGGACAAGTAAAACGCAAGTTATGGCGATTTAATGTTTTCAAAGTAATACAAGTAATTTCTTTAAAGTTCTCTTATATTATTTGAATAAGTAACGGGAATTATATGATCGGGATCTCGACTACAGCCTTTTCCACTCGTTGTTTTAGGTTTGCCTTTGCTGCAGTTGCTTTGGCGTGTGTTACATTCTGCATACTGTACGTGTAGGTGGTACGTGTCATTTGTGTGTCTCTGGCGATATAGCCATATGTGTCTGTCCGTCTGTCCGTCCGTCCGTATGAACAAAAGGTGAGTGAGAGTGACTATTGTTCATGTACCGAAGTGTAATATGAAAAGAAAATTGTGGGAACAAAGCCTGGGGTGCAGTCTGGGTGAAAACTCGCAAATTTGTGGCACACACTTTAATGATTCGCAGTGGAAGTCTACACCGAACAAAGGTCAGACAAATAAAAAAGGCGACTTAATAAAGATGCCATTCCAAAAATAGAAGAAGAGCCTGATCCAGAAAATGTAAAAGAAGGCTACGCCAGTTCCAGTACGCAAACAGAGTAAGTTAAAATAGTAAAAGCATGTACATTTTTGTAAACAATAATATGACTGTGTTTGTAGGTGCTGTTCATTGTCCAATGAAAATAAGAGCCTGAGGCAGATAATTCGAGCGATGCAGTACGATTTACAACGTTTACGAAATCAGCTTGAGGAGTCTCGCCAATTAGAAGAGTCTCTAGGGAAAATTTTTACCGAGACTCAAATTAAAATACAGAAGAATGGTGGAAAAAGAAGCACATTTACATCAGACGACATATCGGCAGCTATTTGTCTCCACACCGCTGGCCCTCGAGCGTATAACCATCTTTACAAAAAAGGATTTCCGTTACCCAGCCGTACCACGTTGTATAGATGGTTATCAGATGTGGAGATAAAGACAGGATGCCTGGATGTTGCCATAGACCTTATGGAAAATGATGCAATGGATGAGGCCGACAAGCTTTGCGTACTGGCCTTCGACGAGATGAAGGTCGCTGCAGCCTTTGAGTACGACAGCTCAGCAGATGTCATATACGAGCCCAGCAATTATGTGCAACTGGCTATTGTTCGTGGTCTCAAAAAATCGTGGAAGCAGCCATTTTTTTTTTGACTTCAGCACCCGAATGGACGCTGATACCCTAAACAACATAATAAGGAAGTTACACACAAAAGGGTATCCAGTAGTAGCTATTGTATCCGATTTGGGTTCTGGAAACCAAAGACTATGGTCAGAGCTTGGTGTATCAGAATGTAAATTTTTCACAAGCATTAAAATTAAAAATAATCTTTAATATTTTGTAATTTTTTTTTTAGCAAAAACCTGGTTTAGTCATCCAACGGACGAACATTTAAAAATTTTCGTTTTTTCGGATACACCACATTTAATTAAGTTGGTCCGAAACTATTATGTGGATTCCGGATTAGCATTAAATGGAAAAAGTTGACCAAAACGACAGTCCAACAGACATTTAATCATTGCGCTAAATCTGATGTGTCCATACTGTTCAAAATAAGCGAGAACCATTTAAATGTTCGCTCGCTAAATAAACAAAAGGTAAAATTGGCTACGCAGTTATTTTCCAACACTACCGCCAGCTCCATCAGACGCTGCTATTCGTTGGGGTATGATGTGGAGAATGCGTGCGAAACGTCAGATTTATTTAAATTACTGAATGATTGGTTCGACGTCTTTAATTCAAAACTTTCAACGGCAAATTGAATCCAATCCACGCAGCCTTATGGGATGCAACTCCAATTTCAAAGAGATGTTTTGGAAAAAATGTCGAAAATAATGAGTTCACAAATTCTTGGCAAATCCCAAAAGCTGCCATTTCAAAAAGGGATTCTCGTCAACAATGCATCCCTGGATGGATTGTACATATATTTAAAAGATAAATACAACATGGAATATATACTAACCAGCCGTCTTAGCCAAGACATAGTGGAAAATTTTTTTGGCGCTATGCGATCGAGGGGTGGACAGTTTGACCATCCAACTCCACTACAGTTTAAGTATAGGTTAAGAAAATATTTAATAGGTATGCCAAATTTAGAAGAATGAATTACAAAATTAATTCATTTTATTAATTATAATTGTTAAATGTTTAGCTATATGTTTCAGCAAAGTGTAAATCGAGAATGTAGGTAGCTATGTGGTGTCTTTTGTGTTTTGTCTTTTATGTGTTTCTTTTAATTTTATTATTTACTAATAATTCTTATATTATATCCAGCCAAGAATACAGAATTGTTGAGAAACACTAGAAATGTGGAAGAAGACAACTCTGATAGCTGGCTTAATTTAGACTTTAGCTCTAAAAATGTAGAAAACAAGGAAAATAAGCCTGAAGATGATGAGCTTGAAGATGACGAGCAAAGCATAGCTAACAACATACCTGCAGGCATCAAAATGGATGAGTTGACGGAGGATGCCGTAGAGTATGTCGCCGGCTATGTCATTAAAAGGCTAAGGATGAGTGACTGCTGCAAACAAAGTTCGACATTTACCCATGTAGATGAGGTGTCTCACGGCGGCCTTATTAAACCGTCGGAACAATTTAAAAATAAGCTCAAAGAGCTAGAAAAAATTTTTTCGCACTATGCGAAAGATAATTTTAAAATAACAAACAATTTAAAACAAAAATTAGTAATCGCAGCACAAAATGTAGAGCTGGATAAATTTGTAATTTCTTTTTATTTTAAAATAAGAATATATTTTAGAGTTTAGTACTTAAACAAAAAAATTTGTATTTAGAACCAAAAGCAGCGCTTAATTGGTAATTCAAAATTATTAAAAATCATACTTTAAAAAAATGTCTCGTCTTTTTATTATAAATGGCATATTCAAACCCCACGGACATGCTAAGGGTTAATCAACAATCACATTGCCGCCTCACTCACACTCAATACGACACTCAGTTTACTATGTTCGTTTCACTCGCACTTATTGCAAGCATACAATAAGTGGATGTCTAATGCCGACGGGACCACCTTCTGTTATTTCATCATGCTTTATGGCAGGTGGCAGCACAATTTCATGAAAGAATTCTGCCATTTCCGCTTCCACATCATCATTATCTGCTCCATATGGTCCACATTCGTCGTCACTGCCTGCCAAGTCGTCCAAAGTTTAGCTTTGTTCATTTTATTATCACTTTTTTCCTACGGTTTTAACTTTGTTATTTGCACTCAATATGTGAAAAACACCGAACAGCTGATTTATTTTGGGCGAATGACAAATGCTTTGACAGTTGAACATTTGGTCGTGGAAAAATGAGCCACATTCAAATGTAACCAAATATAACACACCATCCTCTGCATTATTTAGGTACTGTACTCGCCAGCTGACCAAACACTGCAATATGTTAATTGTCTTTGTTTTGTCAAATTAATTTTATAAAAAAGCCTTGATCAAGCGAGATTCAAACCCGATTCTTCTGCTTCTGAATCTAACACACCACCCTCTGCACCACTTTGCCACTGAATGCCGTGCAAAACCGTGCAAGACATGTAAACTGAAAACACATGTGAACTTTGAACTCCATTTTGGACAATCGCAGCCTTATCTGCCGATGAAATTGTGAGGAACAAATATGTGTTCCCCACAACAATTGCACATTTTCAGCGACGCCTCTGTTATACCCCTTTTCAGCGACGCCTCTGTTTTGCAGGCGAGCAGAAGTCCCGTTGCCTACTGCGGCCCAGAGTATAAAAGGGCGCGCAACAGCGCATGCGGGACAAACTTTGAGTGAAGCAAGCAACCAAGCAACACCGATCGGTCCTTGCAATAGCAGGACAGCCCAGCAATCCTTGTTGTCACAGGATCCTCCGTAAACATAACTTTGCAGTAGCAGGTTATAATCCTCGTTGCCACAGGAGACATCGAAAATATCCTTGCTGTAGCACGATATAGTCTCAGCTGTCGCAAGACACAACCTAGATAACTTTGCAGTAGCAGGGTATAATCCTTGTTGTCACAGGAACCATCGCAGATATCCTTGCTGTAGCAGGATATAGTCCTTGCTGTCGCAGGACACACCGTAGATAACTATGCAGTAGCAGGTTATAATCCTTGTTTTCACAGGAACCATCGTAGATATCCTTGCTGTAGCAGGATATAGTCTTTGCTGCCGCAGGACGCATCAGAAATAGCCTGGCAATAGCAGGTTATGATAATTGCTGTCGCAGGAAACATCGTAGATATCCTTGCTGTAGCAGGATAGTCGTGGTCGTCCTCGCATTAGCAGGGCTTGAGCTTACCCAGCTGTAAGCGGGCAAAATAAATCGGAGAGTCCTTGGAGAACGCAGGATCAGGGTTGTTCATTCTCATCGCTGTCGCAGGACCTAGTTTATCCGTCCTTGCTGAAGCAGGACATAGACTTAGTCGTCCCTGCAAGAGCGGGTTAAGGGGGACTTATCCTTACTAAAAGGCACGGCTCTAAAGTGGTATATAGCGAACAACGAGCACTGGAGAACCTGGGCATCATTCGCAAAGAGCTTCCACGAATTTTTTCTACCAAGAGATTACTTCTCGAAGCTGTCGTAAGAAGTTGATCGGAGGAAGCAAGGCATAGATGAACCATTTAAAAAGTTCATGATAGAGATGCAGACGTTGATGCGGCCACTAAGATTAACGAAGGAGCGGGAACGAGAGAAAATATGCAACAGCAGCCTTCCCGACTTCAGAGCGTTCGCAAGACCCTATCAGAACGGCAGTTTGATCGATCTCATGCAACTGGCGGAGGAATTCGAGGAACTGGAGCGGGACAGGGAGAAATTGCGGCAACAATCCCGTGGTAACCGCCCCAGGCTCATGGCAGTAGAAGACGCTAGACCAGCAGAAACTAAAGGCCCATGTACCCGCTGCATCGACAACGCAAGGTCGCAAGGGACACTGGGCGAGGGAATGTCAAAATCCGAGCCTCCTTTTCTGCTGGATATGTGGGCGAATTGGAGTTCGCACAGTGCAATGTTGCCGACAGGGAAACGATCGGCGGCATCCAGCTTCCAGGAGCGAGCGGATGCCGATAGAAGCGGCTCCCCACAATTAATCGGCACTTTAAAGGACGAGGGCCACCACTTGTCAGCTACGGTTCAAATTGGAAACAACCTGTACAACGCTACCATCGACACAGGGGCAACGAGCAGTTTCTTAAGTGAGGAACTAGCAGGGACGCTATGCAAAGAAGGATTTGAACTAAAAGCAACACAGAGACAGGTGCGGTTGGCAGATGGCCGGACTGGTATCGTCACGGAACAAGTGGAGGCACAGATAAAGCTCGGCAACAAAACTGTAAACATGCCGTTATTAATTCTGTCGGGAGTCATCGACGAACTGGTGCTAGGATGGGATTTCCTCTCCAACATGGGAACTAACTTCGAATGCGCCGGAATCGAAGTCAGAATCCCGACTCGTCGACAAAACAACAGAGTACAAGAAGAGAAACTCTCGGTTGTCAACACAGATCACACACAGGGGCAAAGAAAACAAGAACAAAGTAAACAAGAGCAAAGGAAACAAGAACAGGCAACACAAGACGAGGAAATCACGCTGGGTGGAACAACGAGCATCGGCGTGGAGCAGGGTGAATCCTTACACCCCGAAACAGCGGTGGATAAATTTCTTCAGCAGGAACTAGCCGCATTTGCTGTTATGAGCGGCACATCACCAATCACGGAACACCGAATCGTGATGCAGGACGACCGTCCGATAAAGCAACGCTACTTCCCAAAGAACCCTAAGATGCAAGAAGAAATCAACAAACAGATCGACGAGTTGCTAGCCAAGGGATGTATTGAGCCGTCGAACAGCCCACACAGTGCCCCGATTGTTATGGTCAAAAAGAAAACGGGCTAAACAGCCCATCGGTCAAGGACGCTTATCCATTACCTCAAGTACACCACATCCTGGATCATTTGATCTAGCAAATTCCTATGGAGGAAACAAGTTGCCCCTTGACAGCGTTCACAGTACCAGGCAGAGGATCTTCCATTGGAAAGTTATACCGTTTGGACTTCACCCGCACCAGCAACATTCCAACGAGCATTGGATCGGGTGATTGGACCTGAAATGCTGCCACATGCCTTCGCATATCTTGATGACATCATCGTTATTGGGAAAACATTGGAAGAACATATGGCCAATCTAAAGGAAGTGTTTCGACGACTCCGGGCAGTGAATTTGAAGATCAACGTCGACAAGTGCGACTTCTCCAAAAAAGAATTAAAATATCTGGGACATAAAGTGACAGAACATGGAATATGCACAGACCCGGACAAAGTAGCGGCGATTTCTCAACTAAAACCGCCTACTAACATCAGGAGCTGCGGCAATATCTCGGAGTGGCATCTTGGTACAGACGATTCGTGCCTGACTTTTCCACTACGGTGCACCGCCTCAACGGTTTATTGAAGAAAGGCGTGAAATGGCTATGGAACGAAGAGCACCAACAAGCGTTTGAGATGGTGAAAGAAAAGCTGACGCATGCACCAGTCCTGGCGTGCCCCGACTTCACCCGTCAATTCACGCTACAAACTGATGCCAGCAACTATGGACTGGGAGCCATCCTCACACAGGAATCCGGAGAGGGAGAACGGGTTATCGCATACGCCTGCAGAACACTGAATGGACCCGAAAGAAACTACTCAGCAACAGAGAAAGAGTGCTTAGCTATCGTTTGGGCGATTCGGAAGATGCGACCATACCTAGAGGGATATCATTATGCCGTCGTAACAGACCACATGGCACTAAAATAGTTAAACTCTATTGAAAACCCTACCGGTCGCATCGCCAGATGGGCATTGGAATTGCAGCAGTACGACTTCGAAGTGGCATATCGCAAAGGAAAACTAAACGTAGTGGCAGACGCATTGTCGAGGCAACCGCTAAATGAGGATGTCTGCGCTCGGGTCGAAATTGAAGAAGAGACAGCGGAAACTGGCGGAACTGATGCCAGTTTCCATCAGTTCCGCCAGTTTCCGCTGTCTCTTCTTCAATTTCGACCCGAGCGCAGACATCCTCATTTAGTGTATCCAGATACACAAGATGCTACTGAAGATTCGTAAGGAGCCCAGGAAATTCCCAGACTACCTAAAAGAATCTGGCAACTTATACAGGCACATCCCCCACCGAGCAGGGCACGAGGACGTGACATCCTGGAAATTGTGTGTGCCATCGAACGAAAGGCAACGTGTATTACACGAAAATCACGACATAGCAGCAGCGGGACATACTGGAACACGGAAAACGATAGCTCGGGTGGCGGCACGTTATTACTGGCCAGGATTGCACCGAGATGTCCGCAACCACCAGCAAAGCACCGCAGGAAAACCCCACGGAAAGAGCAAATCGCACAGTCAAGACAATGATTGCTCAATACGCTGGAGCAAACCAACGCTGTTGGGATGAGGCGTTGCCAGAAATCACTTTGGCCGTAAACACCAGCGTGACAGCATCCACAGGATACACGCCAGCGTTTGTGACACAGGGTCGAGAGCCTCGACTTCCCCAGACTTTGTATGATGAGGTGGCCATCGGCACAGGACGGACTACACAGGAACCGCAAGCAAACGCCAACAAACTCAAATAAATATTTGAGATAGTTCGCAGGAGTTTGGAGAAGGCGGCGCAAGATCAGGCATGTTATTACAATCTGCGCAGGAGACAATGGAAACCAAGCGTGGGGGAGCACGTGTGGCTAAAGGAGCATCATCTATCCAATGCAGTGGATGGACTTGCGGCAAAACTGGCACCTAGATTTGGAGGACCATACCAGATCGTGGACTGCAATCACAGGCTGAGAAAAAGATACGGCAAGCACACGTTGGAGACCTAAAACCACATACGGCGGCGAGGGAAACCAGGTCAGACGAATGATTTTTTTTTTAACATAAAGTTAACATAAAGTTTTTAAAAAAAAAAAAAATTTTTTTTTGAAAAGTGGTTACAAAACCTTGGGACCACCCTAATCCGTCAAAACACTCACAAGCACCCATAAATGCGCACAATGAAAAAGGAAAACGAAAAAAATAATAAATATTAATATATAATAACAAATAACATTTTTCCTGGGGAAAAATAATAATAAAATATTTGTTTTATTTGCGAAAAATAATAATAATAAATTTGGGACCACCCTAATTCATCGTATAATAGACGAGCATCCAAAACAAGGCACGGCAAAAATTCGATGAAAATTTTTGTTTTATAATTTTTTTTTGTTGCTGGGAAAAAAAAAATTAAGTAACTATAAAATTTTTTGGGACCACCCTAATCCAAGGCCAAGAAACATTCGTTTCCAACAAGAGAAAAAAAAGGGATAAATATATATACATATATGTATTACATCAATATATATGTATTTATATATATACATGTACACTATATAACCGGCATGAACAACAGAGTTAATTCAACGTTGGAACAATCAGCGCGGCCCACTGTGCATACTTGTTCGAGAGCAGCATCGAACTCAACGCAACGCACAGCGAACGAAAGATAAGAGAGCCCAACATCTGTTGTTGTCGCGACGGTCAGTGGGCAGAAAAGCAAAACGAAAATGTTGTTGTTGTTTACGTTTCACGCAACGCATAGCGAACGAAAGATAAGAGAGCCCAAACATTTGTTGTTGTCGCGGCGGTCAGTGGCCGGCAAAGCAAAAGACAAACATTTGTTGTTGTTTACTTTTCGTTTTCTTTGCATAGCAATGACCCGACAACTGAGTCACAGAGAGCGGCGCAAGACAGCGAAACAAAGGAAAGCTAAAAGAGAAGAACGGTTATTTTTCGCTGATATGCATTGCACATTGCCGACAACCAAGACGCTAAGATTTGAACAAAACTGAGAGGAATTGCTCTCAGAGAGAATGCACAACAAAGGCAACATAGAGCGACGCTATTTGTTGTTGGGTGCGTCGCGTCCGATTGAGCCGAACAATTAAACAAATATACACAACGAGGGAATTATGATGCGCGAAATGTATTATGTAAATATGTTTAGGTTTATATATATATATGTCTATAATTACAGCAAAGGAACTATTATATGAGAAATGACACCTATATACATATATATATATATATATATATATATATATATACACTTACATACATAATGTAATGTATAGAGCAAAAACCAAAGAAATGAACATTTGTTAATAATAACAAATACAAATATCTACACAGCGAGGGATTTATTATGCGCGGAATTCATTATACATATATATGTATAAGCATTAGAACAACCACAACGAGGGAGCAAATATATGTAAACAGGAGTACATATCTATTAGGGCGGGTCAAATATTTTCGTCGAAAATCGTACCCCAAAATCGGAAACTACGATGAATTCTAAGAATATTTCACCAAGAAACTATGGGTCTAAAATGAATTCCTAGATCCCGCTGACAAGCATAAAGATTTTAGTATGGGGTATATTAATAAAATGCGATGTTTTTTAAAAAAAAAAAATAAAGTACCATATTTTTCAATGATTTTGGGCATAATTCTATTTCAGCGGCTTATAACGAATTTTATAAAATTATTTTTTTTTGGAACAGCCAAAAAAAAATGTTTTTTTCGACAAATGAGCCGAATTAGCCATGCCCGTTTGTATATATCTCAGAGACTATAAGAACTAGAGCTTTCAAATTTAACAAGTCGACTGCTCTAGTATCGCGATTGAACAGCTTTATCTTATTGCCACGCCCACTTACGCCCCCATAATCTAAAATATTTTTTACAGTTATTACGAAGTTGTAGAAGGAGAAACTTTACAAATTTCGTTTAATTATAAAAAATTTACTGTAAATTATGTCAACTAACAACAGTGGCGTAGATAGTAAAGCGATCAAGTGCACCAATCCCCATTGAAAAGCTATGCGTTTTTCGATAATAGCTATCTACGCCACTGAACGCTACCGACTAGCGGTAAACAAAGCTTTTGATAGTTATCAGTTCTGGTCAAGATGTTATACATTATGTTCACTTAGTATTTGACCTTTGTAAAGAAACGTGTGCTTATTCCTAACAATTATAAATTATGGCATCTTCAGCGATGTCAATTGACTCCAGTAATTCGGATATTGGGGACGTTGCAATGAGCTGTGGGTCAAGTTTTTATTCAAATCCGATCACAAATATCATTGGCATAGCAAGCGAATTTTCAGAATTGAATTTGCCAACACACCGAGATGTTTTGAAATATTATTTTTCTTAAGTGATCGAGAAAAAGAAAAACAAAGAAAAAACTATCGTATGCAAGCTTTACGTCGATAATAGCAACTAAAATTACTGAAATATGGGAAAAATTAATATTCAGCTAATTAATAAAAAAAGCATTGTCGTAAAGCTAAATAAACTTCTCAAAGCATACCAAGGAGTGGTGAGGAACATGTCTAGATCCAATGCAGTTTCTGAATTTGAGATGACATTAAAAGACGTGTTTTATGTTGCTAAATGTGGTTGCATTAGAACAATGCCATGCTCCTGTGGATTAATTCCAGATAATTTGAAAATGTTCATGATTGACCAACACACCAGCAGAAAAAATACAATTCCGGAATTCGTTCTACATACCGAAGACCAACAATCAAGCCAGTTCGTAGCCAGCTTTGATCCTTCGTATCGACCCGAATCTTCACAAATGAATGTCGAAAATGAACTCGAATTTGCAATGCCAGCTTCAAGAGATCTGATTTTGAACAAAAGAGGACCTTACACTAAGAGATACGACACAATTAATTTTGCGATTATGTGTGATAGATTCGGCATTTCAGACAGAGTTGCCTCCTGCTTAGCTACAGCCTTGTTTAAAGATATTGGCTTTAATGATGAAAACGGGGAATTAATTGTCATGGACAAATGCAAAGTGGCTCGAGAAAAATGAAGAGCAGGAGCTCGTGCGTCGTATGAAGCAAAATGACTCCGCTTTAATAGCATTTTCGTTCGATGGCAGAAAAAATGATGCTCTGACACGGGAAGAAATTAATGGAAAATACCATCCTAAAATACAAAAGGAGTCCCATATTGTGATTCTTAAGGAACCGCAAAGCAAATTGTTGGGTCACATAAAAGTTGACGCTGAGGACTCCAATAGCAAACAAATGGAATTGTGCAAGTTTTTTAAGGAAAAAAATTTAAACATCACAAGCTTGATCGGAATTTGCTGCGATGGAGAGCCCACCAATACTGGAACTGAAAATGGAATAATTCGAAAGTTTGAAGTAATGTTAAATAAACCATTACATTGGTTTGTTTGCTTGTTGCATTTAACGAACTTCCACTACGACACTTGTTCAATGCTCTAGAAAATTCAAGTACAAGTGGACCACGAACTGCCAGTGGGACTTTGTCGAAATTACTTGAGACCTGTGAACAACTTCCAGTAAGTACGAAGTTTTAATAATGCGTCTTAGAGTTAAAATAAATTTTTTGTTGTAGGCTCTACCATATTTTGAACCCGTATCATTGGGAAACATGCCTCCACCCATGGACATGAAAGACGAAAAAAGGCTTTCGACAGACGTTTTATACCTCTATCTGATAGCCAAAGCTGTATCGGAAGGTTCGTGTCCAGAAGATCTAGCAAGCATGAAACCCGGAAAAATTGTTCATTCTCGCTGGTTAACAAAAGCCAGCCGACTTTTGCGCCTCTATGTGACATGTAGTTCACCTTCAAAGAATTTAAAATTATTAGTTAATTTTATTATGAAAGCTTACATACCGATGTATTTTAACATCAAATTTACAAATTCAGTGGTGTACGGAAGTAAACTTTTATATAATTTTATACAATCAACGAAATTTTTGCCACTAGATCTTCGAGAAATTGTGAACAAAACGATTCAAAACAATGCATTTTTCGCACATACCGAAAATATTCTGTTGGCAATGCTTTTCGATGAAAGAAAATCTGTCCGCGAAAGAGCAATTCAAAAAATTATCCATTATCGCGAAAATTTATATGACTCCACAAAACTTAGAGCCTATAAGAAGAATCGCATTAATTTTGAGTGCACAGATTATATGGATTTAGTCGACTTAAATAATGATGACATTTTGTTTGAACCTCCATTTACTGCAAGCATTCCACACGAACATCTGCTTGAGTACATAAACTCTCCTGAAATACCACTACCAGATCCAGCAATTCCATCGCACATTCAGGGAACCGAGCGATGTGTGCAGTTGCTAACACAAGTCGCAAAACGCGTAATTTCAAAAAATCGAGATGATGTTATGGCAGTGACTCTTGAAAGTCGCAAAAATTGTCCTCAAATGGAGAGTAAAAAAGACTTAAAGTTCTAAATTGTATGCTATTATACATATGTTCTTTATTTTTTTAAGCGCATTTGTTGTTTATTTTTACAAAATAAATCATATTGTTATTATATATTGTGGTATTACTATCATTTCGAGCATAATACAAGCCATTTTAGATTATGGGGGCGTAAGTGGGCGTGGCAATAAGATAAAGTTGTTCAATCGCGATACTAGAGCAGTCGACTTGTTAAATTTGAAAGCTCTAGTTCTTATAGTCTCTGAGATATATACAAACGGGCATGGCTAATTCGGCTCATTTGTCGAAAAAAAACATTTTTTTTTGGCTGTTCCAAAAAAAAATAATTTTATAAAATTCGTTATAAGCCGCTGAAATAGAATTATGCCCAAAATCATTGAAAAATATGGTACTTTATTTTTTTTTTTTTAAAAACATCGCATTTTATTAATATACCCCATACTAAAATCTTAATGCTTGTCAGCGGGATCTAGGAATTCATTTTAGACCCATAGTTTCTTGGTGAAATATTCTTAGAATTCATCGTAGTTTCCGATTTTGGGGTACGATTACCCCCGTTTTTCTCACCCATACAAATTGACCCGCCCTAATATCTATATATATATATGTACGTATATATATATATACGACGAGGGAAATGCAACACGAGATCGCTATTGTTCATATATACATACATATATATAATTCCACATAAAAGGGGAAGTGAAGAACAGCCAACAGCTGCAGCTTCGTTGCTGTGACGTCAGCAAAGCAAGCAATTAGCCCACATAATTGTTGTTGCGATTACTGCCAGAGGCCGCCTGCTTTGAGGCGCCGTCTGCTGTGCGTTCTAGACCGAAGATCGAGGTTCGCGCCCCCGTGGAGGCGTGGGCAAGAATTTGGCCCAGTATGGCCTCTTCACATTTTTAAATTATTAACAGCCGAAAAATGTTAATAATGCTTTCCAAAGCAATTTGACCCCGAAACAATTTAATAAAAATTGTTAATAAGTTAACACATTAAATTGTGGGCGGGGTTACAAATTAAATTGTTAACAATTTAACACCATTAATTGTGTTCAGCTTACAATTTTCAAATTGCCGATTTATGTATGTACATACACACATACATATATATATACATACATACATAGCGGGAAAAAACCCGAGAGAGAAACCGTAATCCTGGGCACAAGTGTCCAATCAGAGGACGGTTGCGGTCGCCAAAGGGCATGAGAGGAGAGGAAACAAGAGACCAAAAGGAAACGAAGGGCAAACCGAAAATCGAGCCTGCGCGGCGACTATAAAAGGGCGACCGCCCAAGCAGCTGGACATTGAAGATCAAGAGACAGGATGAGCAACACGCAGACGACAACGCGAAAACCCACCAGGTTGCCGTTTCACCCTCGCCGGAGGGCGCCAAAGCTGCCCGACCTACACCTGGCCGGGCACACCGACGTCCTGGAGCTGGCCACGTCACCCATCTTGGACGAGGATCAGGCAGTGGCGGCAGGGCTGACGCCACCGGAAACGGCGTCGCCCAAACAAGAGCTCCCGCCGCTGTGGTGGCCTGCCAAGGAGGAGAAGAGGGCGATCCCGACCCGCGCCATGTCCCCCACAGTGTGGGAGATTTCATCGGAGTCGGAGGAGGAGGAAACCACGACAGCACCAGCTGCGCCGGTGCCCCCCGGAGCAGCCGTTCTGCCCACCGGTGCAGCCCACCTGCCCCACGGAGCAGCCCAGCTGCCCACTGGGGCCATCAGTGTATGTTTCCCGCACCCCCGCACCCCCGGGGGTGGTCACTGGGGCTGGAGCTGGCATTCCCACGGGCGGCGCAGGAGGAGAATTTCGAGGGGACGCCGAGGCAGCACACCAGGTACGAGGAGTTGGTGGGCGTGCCCTGGCCGCGGGACGTGGTCCAGGCATCGAAGGAACTAAACCCCTCGAAGGGCCGGGTATACCTGGTGTGGGATGAGGGGCGCCGGTATAAAATTAAGGCGGGGCAGGGTCGAGTCCGCGTGTTCCGCGAGAGATGCGGGAATAAAAATTAAATAGAAAGAAAAAATATACCAAGACTTGTCATTTGGTTACCCGAAGAAAGAGGGGAGTGTGAGGAACAAATATGTGTTCCCCACAACAATTGCACATTTTCAGCGACGCCTCTGTTATACCCCTTTTCAGCGACGCCTCTGTCTTGCAGGCGAGCAGAAGTCCCGTTGCCTACTGCGGCCCAGAGTATAAAAGGGCGCGCAACAGCGCATGCGGGACACACTTTGAGTGAAGCAAGCAACCAAGCAACACCGATCGGTCCTTGCAATAGCAGGACAACCCAGCAATCCTTGTTGTCACAGGATCCTCCGTAAACATAACTTTGCAGTAGCAGGTTATAATCCTCGTTGCCACAGGAGACATCGTAGATATCCTTGCTGTAGCAGGATATAGTCTTAGCTGTCGCAAGACACATCCTAGATAACTTTGCAGTAGCAGGTTATAATCCTTGCTGTCGCAGGAAACATCGTAGATATCCTTGCTGTAGCAGGATATAGTTCCTGCTGCTGCGGAACCAAAAAGATATCCTCGCTGTCGCAGGATCCAGTAATTGTAATAGTAGCATTAGTATCCTAGAGCCTTGCGGTCGCAGGAGTAAACTAAGAGAGCCTTGCTGTCGCAGGAGTAAATTAAGCGAACCTAGCGGTTGCAGGACGTAGTCTTAGTCGTCCTCGCATTAGCAGGGCTTGAGCTAACCCAGCTGTAAGCGGCCAAAATTAAGCGGAGAGTCCTTGGAGAACGCAGGATCAGGGTCGTTCATTCTCCTCGCTGTCGCAGGACCTAGTTTATCCGTCCTTGCTGAAGCAGGACATAGATTTAGTCGTCCCTGCAAGAGCGGGTCAAGGGGGACTTATCCTTGCGGTCGCAGGATCTACGTTCGACAATCCTAGCTGTCCTAGGATCTGCTCCCGATACCCTTGCAGTAGGGGTTCCCAGTACAAGAAAACGAATCGAGCTACAACCAGGAGTGAGACCAGCGACCGACGAGCCTGCATCGGATTTCAGGACAGAGACCCGAGGACACCATTCAGCAACGCAACGCATCGAAATCAAATAAACCTACATTGAAATTGAAAAGAGTCGGTCATCGCGTCGCTAATAAACAAATACCATTTATATTGAATATCTATCTGCTTTCTTATTTATTCGCATGTGCTGCATAATATTAATTTGTTGCACGAACTCATATCGCCGACCGAGTTAGCCCGATGAAGCCTTAAGGATCGTTACAAAATTATCTTAAGAATATTGTGGCCAAGCTTCATAGTCTGGGCTGTACAATGCTAAGTCAGTCAGTGAGTCAGTTGGACAAAAAAAATTTATATATATAGATATTATTTTTTGAAAAAGAAACGAATAATTATATTCACGCTCCCAGCTGCCCCAGCAATTGGAGTTTGGGAAAACCGCAAAATTTGGAAAACAGAAAAGTTTTTTATACTAAAGCTTAATATGAACCCGATTCCTCCTATGACAGTTATATAATATAGTAACCCGATTTTGACCAAGTTGTTAAATATCGTAAAATTTATAAAAATGTTAATAAAATTAAATAAACATAAAATTATTCTCGGACTGGGTTCGAAATCGCCACCCCGTGTTCGTGAGTCTTCGTGAGTCCTCTGCACTACCTTAGTACTAAGCCGGCCGCTTGACCAAACGCTGCTATATTTAAATCAAAATAAACGCGAACTTTGAATGCCAATTTTCGCTTTTTTTTTTAAAAATTTATATTTTTATTTAAAATTTTTAGATTAAACTGAATTTTGTTCGTCACGGATATCAGAAACTTTGGGGCTAGAAATTGCTTTCGTCACTAGACTTTTACCTCGTGTAAAGGTTTTTTTTTGTGGGATATTAGAAATTTTTGCAATTGCTTTTGCTTTTGCTTAACTTTAACATTAATGCACGCAAATAGTGAAATATATAAATTTAGTTATTGAACGTATTTCATATTTAAAAAATTTTTTTCTTTAATTAAAAAGAAAAACTAGGGGCTCTGCCCCCCGCTTACTTTGCTCGCGTTGCTACAGCCGAGCATACTCTAGTGTCGAAGACTTCGTACTTACTATGAAAAAAAAAGTTTTTCATTCTAATACTTGGATTTCGCCCGATCGGTCCAATGACAGCTATATGATATAGTGGTCCGATAAGAACTAACTTCGCTCAGTATTTTTTAAGCTAACTTAAATGCATATGCTATCAATTTGCTTAAAATATCTCACTTAACAAAAAAGTTTTTCATACTAAAACTTAATTTTGACCCGATCGGTTCTATGACAGCTATATGATATAGTAGGTCGATTTGATCCAACTTTGGTCAGGATATATAAATCTAAGTTAAATGCATATTGTATCAGTTTGGTTGATATATCTCATAAAACCAAAAAGTTATTCGTACTAAAACGTGATGTTCGACCGATAGAAAAATGTATTTATTCACTTAACAGGTAATATCCAAGCCCCTCAACCAAAATTTATGTTTCATATATCAAAAAACGCGAAATTGTATTTTTATTGTATTACAACATACTAAAATTTAACAGAAATCGTAAGAGCTGTTTTGTCAGAAATCGCCAAATGTAAGCTAAAAAACTTTATTTCACCTGTAAAATGTTACCTGAGTACTAAAGAAAAAATGTTTAAAGGTACGCCTAAAAGCCCTCAAACACACCTTTCCAATGATATATAGGACATATTTGTAGCTGCTATGGTTTGGAAACTGTTGAGCAGGATTTAGCGTTTTCCCGCTAAGCTAGCGGTTTTTTAAAAAAGTCGTAGAATAAACATTTCTAGATTTTCGAAAAGAAATAAATCCCCATCATTACAGTTAAGCTTCTTTAGCGCTTTGATGCAAACAGACAAACAAACTGACTTTACATTTTATTTTGAGAAGTCCACTAAAATTTTTAAATTTATTTATCTTTTGAACCAGTTATCGGATTTGGGTGATTGAGGTATCAATCGACGCGTATTTTTAAGTAGAATTTAAAAAGTTCATATTTTCACACAACATATTTTTAACATATTAATGTTATTATTTTGTATTCCATAGGGATGAAATAAAAAAAAAATGGTCATCTGGAGGTGCACCCTCAAAACGTCAACATTTTGACAAGGTGCACCGCATTTTGGGAGCTGCGAAGTCGGTCCAATTCATACATTTCTAGTACTGCAGGTAAGCTGAAATGTATGATTATATGTTATGTTGTTTACTAATCGAAATTGTTTTTCAGTCGACAATGATGAAAGTTGGGAAAGCTTTGTGAATATGGTAGTTCGAGGCTTCAAGTAAGGAGCCATCGCCACCTTTGAACTCCGATATACTGCTGTCCACCTCTAGTGTGCTGTCGCCAATAGAGGTAAGCAACGACTCTGAGGCTACAAGCTCGTCCGTCAGGAGTAAAAGAGCAGTGGACAGCAGCATTTCGGATGGGTAGCGATGGGCCACCTGCAAAGAGACAAAGGACAAAATGTAACCCCAAGACGGAGATGACTGCGTACGAGTTGGCCATGCTCGCTGTCACCATCGGGACCAATGGAAGAGAACAAGAGAGACGGTGCGCCTCGGCTCCGAGCGGAATAAAAACTCGCTACGGTTTCAGGAGAAGTGTCTAGAGCTCTTGGAGAAACGTTTGAGCAATTAAAATAATTAAATAAATAAAATTTTTGTTAATAATTTTCATATATTTTTATTTGTTATGTATATGTCTGGGAAGGGCTTTTCAAATGTTTTCTGCAGAACTGTCGAAATCATACACATTGGAGCCTGCCTCCCAATTTTCAGAAATGTCACTGTTGTGACAATTCAAAAAATTATGCAGAACGCAACATGTATAAGTAATATGCGGGACCTTGTCAATGTGATTGTCGACACCTCTACCAATTCGACAGAACCGGGCCTTCAATTGTCCAAAGGCATTCTCTACAACTCTCCTCGATCTAGACAGAACATAATTAAAAGACTTCCTTTCCTCGTCTTCCGTTGTGTTGAAGGGGTATGGCTTCATAATCTTCGTCGACAATTTAAAAGCAGAGTCTGCAAAAAGCACTACAGGAACGTCGACTCCGCCGATGCGCTTTGAATTATCTGCAACCAGCGTTGTGCACTCCAGCATCCTTTTTAAACTGGTGCATTCAAACACCTGGGAATCATGGCCTGGGGCACACACATGCACGTAAAGAAATCGATATCTAGAGAAAAATATACAATTAGTATATTGGTTCAAGATTACTTATATTGTACTCTACCGAAAATCCACCAAAGCGAAAAGTATTGTTGAGTACCATCCTTTATCATTATAATAATCTGCAGAGGGTGAACTTCGAAGTGGCTTCCATTTATAAGAAATTTGTTTCATTAAAAGCTTCATAAAAAGGAAACAACCTTACCAATTGCACCGAAACATTGAGGAAATCCAAGCGCTTCAAAGTCTTGCACACACTCCTCTAGTCTTTCTTGGATCATGAAGTCTTTTGGCAGATATTCGGGTCCCAGAACTCTCTGTACTTCAAAGCAAAAAGCAAATTCTTGAAGAATTTTACACACCATCGAATCCGAAACGCCGAATAGTCTGCCCACAGCGCGATACTCCGATGATGACCCCAGAGTGTACAGTGCTATGGCAATTCGCTTTTCTAAAGGAATGGGCTTCCTCATTACCGTGTCTTGTTTAGCCAATCCCTTCAATCGCTCGGTCAATTACAGGAATGTATTCCTTTCCACTCGGAAATTATCCTTGAAAAATGCATCCGAGTTGTTAGTCGCGTCGCACTCCCAAAACTTTCCATGACGTTCCTATAGTACATCAATTATAGTTACATTATTGTGCCGGACAACGATATCACTGATATATACTTACAAATTTCCGTACAGACGGACACTTTGGAATAGTTGGCTTTATGGCAGGTGACAGCACAATTTCATTTAAAAAATTCTGCCATTTCCGCTTCCACCCAGCGCCGTTGCGACGAAAAGTTGCTCCCAGGGCAAAGATTTTGTCGGCGCCCCCTCCACCCCCTACAATTTCTTTTTAGCAACACATTTTTAAAGCAAATGAACAAAACAAAGATAGTTCCTTTGAAAACATATTAAATTGACAACTCCAGTGTCAAAATAAAATACTACAATAAAAACTTATAACATGATAATTAGCTCGTTATATAAAAATGGGTACTATTAGATTCGTGACAGATTGTGGTGTACCAGTTTGAACACTTTTATCTCCGAGACTATTCGAGTTAGAGGAACCAAATTGGGTGACAATACTATTGGGATGTTGACCTATCAGAATTTAATTTTAAATTTTGGCCAGGCCCACGTCAGCCCATGTTTTTTTTAGTTAAATCAAATATTTTAGACTTCTTTGACTTTTAAAATGCTGAGTCGTTGCCATTTTATTATACAATAAAATCCTGAATACATACTTTAAAAATACATGATAAAATTAAGAATTTTAAACTTTAATTTAATAATGGTTTGTTATTTCTAAAATTGTAAAATTGATTTAACGTCCCCCAAATTGAGGTATTAATTGATAGCTTTTATGAAAGCAAAATCATAAATTACTTTACCCATGTGTGGAGATATTCTATTGATAGCAAACGGAGACTGCTAAGTTATCTTGTCAAATTGATGATCGTAAGTGGTTCAAATTTATTTGTAGCTTGCTTAATAAACGATTTGCTTATGCCGATGTGATGTGAAGGATGTGATGTGAATCGTTAAAAAATCGTTGTCAAATTCATTGTATGCTTTTCAAGTTCACTGTCCAATATGGATTTAGTGTTAAAGTCCTGTTTAATAATTCAAATCATCAGAAACAATAAAAATTGCCTCAAATCTCAATTTTAGTTGCTAACGATTGATTCTAAAAATGGAATTCGAAATGTAGCAGTTTCTGGTATGTTTTTGATATCATCGGCAGCCACATATTAAAATTGTTTTCGCACTTTCCGTTGTCTGATTTATTTTATTTCAGGCTCAAACCCTCAAATTTTTTCTAAGTTCAAACTCTTTTTGAAATATCGGCGCCCCTAATATCTTAGCGCCCGGGGCGGTTGCCCTCCTCGACCCCTCTCTCTTTGGACATTCTTGCCTTTGGAGTTCTTTGGACATCGTTGGAAATGCCAAGGAAAGTTGCGTCGAAAGTACAACGTCCGCGCCAGCAGATACTGTGCTAATTAGGTCAACGCTTTCAATTCTTGGCACATATGTAAAGAAGCTGAGCATATATGTACATACATATATATTTATATATTTACTTATCTTTATGTAAAATTGCATGCACTAACTAACCGCCGCTTTGGAGATAATCTTGCTTAATTAAAAATTTGTGTGCGATTAGTGCTTCTGAGCAACGGTGAAATTAATAAAAAAGAAAATTAATTGCTATTTCAACTTCTCTTCGCTCAGTCGTTCGTTCCCCCTCAATTGCAATTACCTACAATTGCAATTACAGTTGTTCTAACCAATTGCTTGCATACAAGTGCATTAAGCACACACATACATACGCCAAGCTAGCTGCAGCCCGCTACTTTCGTTTTCGTTTTATGCAAAGCGGCAGCTGTGCAGTTGGTGTCGTGTGCAATTTCGTTTCGAATAAAAAATTCGATTTTTATTCAACTAATTAATCGAATATCGATTGTTCTTCTATTTAAAAATAATTTATCGAATACTAAATTTATTTTAAATTTATTATTCGATATTAATTAAGATTAATAATAATTTAATCGAATAATAAATTCGATACCCATTTTATACTGGCCGCATCATTGTCGAATATGCAAAAAAATGATGCAAGTGTTTACATTGAAGACTTATTTTTCAGAACTACTGTCAGTGTCAAAAACAATTCGAGACGTAAACAAAACAAAAATTCTTAAAAATGAAATAGATAAAAAATGAGCGAAAATCTCTTTAACGGTGCATTCGGTAATTACAATGCCTTTACCAATATGATAATGGCGCTCGTAAACAAAGAATAAAATGTGCACGAAAGGATTGAAGGCTTGTAAAGAACACTGTATTCGGGAGTTGCCACAGAGGTTCTTACCAATGTCAGGAATGTAAACAATCCGCAAACAATGCCAACAATGCATAAACAATGTCTAAAATAGTATCCTTCATAGGTTTGGCTACGCTGCTGGTTTATTTTTGCTGCTGTTGTCTTTTGTTTTAAAAGGTCTGAAACCCTTGCTAAAAAAAATTAAAACAAAAAGCTAAATGCAATGTGTCACCCAATTGCAATTATCTATAATATTTATATTGTATTAATTTACACGTTAGATATAACTTATACTTATATAAAATTATATATTTCTTAATAATTTTGGAATTCTTAGTTAATATTTCTGTCGCTTTTAATAATGTCGATTGATCCTGTACTTAAAATTCTTATAAAGCTCGACAATGTGTTTCAAATGCACTATAATCAGGGGTGACACAGAAAGCAAAACAGCCCGAAAATCTCCTAAAACTTCATACATCTCCATCTGAACAAGCGAGCAGAACAATCAAATGAACAAACTAAATTACTCATAATCACGGACTTACCTCTCTCGATCACTTCTGTCATTCGACAAATCGAACTAATTTCAAACCATTTAATACAACTCCATTATGGTGCACCATAATATTATAATAATGAACAATAAAGTTGGATAATTACCCAACTTTAATTGAATATAATTAATTTATATTCAACAAATTTATATAACTTTTTCCCTTGAGTGTCCCTTCTCACATTGTCGACATTGTCTAAATTTTTTACAATTTATAGTTGACACTCAATTGCTTACACGTAGACTATCGTGTGATCTACATGGTGTAGTCTACGCGGCACATCACTGGCAGTTCGTTCCTTTACTGTCGACGTTGATGAATATCTGGACTCGTCAACACAGGAAAGGATGGTGTGTGAATTAGCACAATATTAAATTATTACATTATTAAAAAATAATTGTTACGTGTATTTATTACTTACTTGTAATTTCTTATGTGTCAACCAGAATGTTCACGGACATCGAGTACTCTTTGGTGCTTCTTTTCACTTCTTTTCTATTTTTCAAAAAATCGTTTTTTTCAAAATTATTTTGTTTTCCGTCATGAATTTTTCTGTTGTTTATCGACTCTTTCGATTTTGTCACGAAAAATACTATATTTCTATGAAGTACTAGTCGAATACGGTCACACTTTCGGAACATTCGTCGCATCTTGACAAATTTGACTCATCATCTATCCACAGGTTTCATATGGGAAAATTCTGGCACCTTCGAAATGATGCGATATCATCAATGATGCGGCCAGTATAAATTGTGTATAAGGAGACTTACGATGATGCAAAAAGAAACGAAATGTGTGCGTTAAAAGCATTTTCGTTTACATGACCAAATTGATCAAGGTATAGTAAACCTTGACTCTACAGAATAAGAATGTAGACTAGAAATGTTGGCCTCACATAAAGAGAACACGTTAAAATATCAAACTCGAGTAGAATCTTTTCATCCGGACGATGAATATAGGAGAGAGCTGAAAGAGGTCTGCATAACGACTACAGCTCGTTTACGGTCCGTTATAAAGAGACTCAGTCCTGATATGCAGGCAGTCATTCCTGTTGCGACTACACGCACACGTCTTCCGCATCTGGCACTTCCCAAGTTTAGTGGAAAATACTCAGAGTTTAAGAATTTTATAGGCTTGTTTGAAAAACTGGTTCATAATCGAAGTTCTGTTTCCTGTTCTGTGGTCAGTGGTAGTAACAATTAGGTGTCCCTCAAATGCCTTTTCTGTAATTCCGAAGATCATAACATTTTAAACTGTTCCGGATATGCCGCGCAATCAGTGCAGCAGCGTTTTGAGTTCGCCAAGGCGGCTCCATTATGTATTAACTGCCAAATGCAAGGCAAATAGCTGCAGAGTATGCAATCGTGCACACAATACGCTGTTGCATAGAATGTGTCAGATAATGTGATCCTAGCTACTGCAGTCGTTAGTGTAAAAACGAAAAGTGGCGATTTCGTTTTAGCCAGGGCTCTGCTTGATTCTGAATCGCAAATAAATTGCGTAACAGACGAGCTAGCTCAACGATTGCAACTGCGTCGAGTCGAGGCTAGTATCACTTTACTTGGAATTGCTCAATGCAATACACAAGTTAAGAGCAAGATACACACAGTGGTGAAGGCGCGAGTCAATCGAGAGTTTTTATTAGACCTGTGGGTCTTGAAAACCATTTCTGGTTATTGGCCTGACCACACGGGTAATGTCAATGGTTTGAAAATCCCTGAGAAATCCCTGGCTTGTGGAAGTATGGATCAGCCAACTGCAGGGCCAAAAAAAAAAAATAGAAAAATTTGGAAAATTGTTTTTTCGATAGCTTTTCCGATAGTCTTATCAGATAGTCTTATCCGATAGTTGTATCCGATATATGCGATATTTTAAATGATAGTTTTATCTATTGTATTATATTGTTATTATTTCTTCATATTATTATTTTTATTTTTTGCGTTCTTTTATTTAATATTTTTATGTTATTATTATTATTTTTTGTGATACTTTTTATTTGATATTTGAGGATATTTTTAGAAAATTTTGCAATATTTATATATTTTATGCGATGATTTTATTTGATATCCCCATATGATACTTCTGTGATATTTTTATATGATATTATATATATATTTCATGATATTTATATATAATTATTATTATTATTATTTTTTTGTGATATTGTTATTTGTACATTTTCATGATATTTTATATTTTTTTCATATTTTTTTATATTTTTATATATATGTTTAAATCGATGTTTGTATAAGACTTTTTTTTATAATGCACAACAAAATTTTAGTAAATAATATTATATAAAAGAATTCTATTTAAATGAAGTTGGTATGACGTCATTTCTTAAAAGTATGCTGTAACTATTTAATTCGAATTTAAGTGATCAGAGTTCTTACAATTCTCAAGTGGCTTTAATGCATTTGCAACGAGGTAAGTAGGTCAGTGAAGTCAATTAAAAATCAATTGTGAAAGTGGACGAAAGTGGATAGTGCAAGTTGTTATTTAAACTAGTCGGTTTGCTACAGTCGAGCATACTCGACTGTCGGAGACCCCGTACTTACTATCCAAAAACAGCCACTTCTAAGAATTAAATAATATTTAAGATAAACTTAAATTTTTATATATACGCCGACATTCATGTAAATCCTTAACAGAGATTAAATTAAAACTACATGTTTAACATGTGAAATGTTGTAATAAATAAACTAACCAACAATTAATTGATATAGTAACATAATTGAAGCTCAAAATTTAATTAAATAATATATTTGAATCAAAAAAAGTTAACAGATAAATTTATTAGAAACATAAATTTTCATAGTAAATTTATAAAACACTAAATTTAAATAGAATTTTAATATAATTAGACTCTTATGGTAATTTACATTACCTATTAATATAATCTATTATTTCACTTAATCGCAGCAAGATTAAAAAAGTAGAACGGCAGTAATAGCCAACCAAAGTTATTAAAAATTAAGGCAATACAAACACCCAATAGTATGCTGTAGTTTTTATAACAGAGTAATTTCTATCATATGTGTTCCAGAAATCTTTAGAGTATTTCAAAAGAATTGCTATTAAATTCCTAAAATGTCTGAGATTTAATATTTTCGAACATATTTTTTTTTTGCATTTTTATTCAATTTAAAGATATTTTAATTCAATTTAATAAATATTTAATTTTGTCAAATCTCTCAACTGTTTTTTTTTAGACATTTGAAAGCAATGGTTTCTTTTTCAGGAACCCCAACAACTGTTTTGGGTTTTTGGCGCTGTTTGAGATTTCTAGCACAACTCTGAATAAAGTACTTTTATATATAATATATTGAAATAAGTCAACTATAGCCTGTCCTACCAGTTGTTTTGGATACATTGCATAGATAGGACAAAAAATTATATTTGTAAATTTTAGTTGCTGAATCAAATAAGAGGTCAAAACAAGATTAAACTGACATTCCCCAAGGTAATCGGTTAAGATTTGACAAAGTTTAACAGTTTCAAATTTTTGAATTGTGAAAGTTAAGGGAAAATGGACAGTGATGAAAAAATGATATCTTCCAATTTGAAAGCAGAATCAAATAAGATTTAAGCAGATTAGAATAAATTCACTTTTTGGGCCGAATCATCATAACGGCCTTCTTCAAGGAGTATTCAGGTCCCAGAAAGGTGAACCAACTGACCCTTTTCTCATAATCGTTGTTTCCGTATGTTCCCGTCAATTTGCTGTAAGAATTCGAGTTAATAATCGAGGTTTTAAAAAATAATTATGATTAAATCTTACCAGTATTGACAAAGACCGTCGGATATGTACCACCAGGCGCCAGTGTGTATTTTGGCGCAGTTTATATCCGATCTACCAGCATTATCCCGATCGAATGTAGAAAATTTGCTGCCACGATGCCAATAGAATGAATTACCTGCAGTTCCACTGGCTTTGCCCAAAGTGTGTAATTCATATTGTTGATCCTCGTTTCCAATTGCGAATGCATCGTACTTCTCAAATGCATTGACTCCCTGATTGTCCTCGAGAATAACAAGTAACTCTTGATTTCTTTCTGCCGTCAATTCATGAATCTTGTCCAAGCCCAAGAAGAACTCGCCATTCAGATTACCAAATCCATTTTTATATTCCGTCCAGTTTCGATGAAAGTTAACACTGCCATCCATCCTTTTCAGGATAATGGTCCAACCTCCTCCTTGGGTTTCCGCATCGCAGGCAACTTTAAAAGGTTTGGGGAGGAGTATTTCATTAATCCCACTAGACTTGGCTTCTGCACAATTGTGTGGGAGAAGTAGCTTTCTATTACACTCCTCCTCCGTTCTAAGATGTTGATTTTCATTTTTAAGCAATTGGATATTAGACTCCTTGTCAAGTACAATTTTCTTTTGGTTTTCCAACTCTGCTTGTAAAGTCAGAATATTCGCTTCCTTATTAATTAAATCTGTTTTTTGTAGGTCGAACTCCGTTCTCAGAGTTTGTATGTCTGCTCTACATTGATTATCTGATACCACAACATTTCTATCTTTTTTCAGTAGTTCCGTTTTTATTAACTGCATGTCCGATAGAAGAATCTTATGTTCCTGTCCCTGTTCAGCTCTATTAATAATACTTAGTTTAATACTTAGTTCGGGTTTTTCAATGTCTCTTTGATCTTTAGATGTTAGACAATCTGTCTTAAAGAGTCAATATCGATTTTTCAGTATTTAAATGGAGCAATGTGATTTTTCAACAGATAAATCGAATGTTCTTTATAAATAAAGTAGCTAAGAAAGCATTTTACTAACCGGTTCTGCTGCTTTTAATGAAAGAGTCTTTCAAATCATAACTTTTTTTTCAGGTTTTTGATCACACTGCATTTTTTAAATAACTTGTGTTTTAATTTTTCGATTTGGTAAATTTGAAACGCGATTATAACGACTAAAAAACTGAAATTGCTTAGGCAACACTTTTTCAAACAGACTACTTTAAAAAATTAATATCTGTCAAACACTTTAAAGAGACCTTGAAAAACCGGAACTTATGATTAGTTCAACTTACCTTATTTCGGACAACTGAGAACTTATTGAATTGGTCTCATTAGATGGAGGAAGTGTAGTTGCATCAGATAAGAAAGTCAAGGCACTCAACATTAGGAATATACAAATAATATTCTGCAACATTATGCCACTTTATTTTACTTCTTGTTAAATAAGACTGACTGAGTCAAAACTTCACTTGTTGAGAATAAATGAAAACTAAAGTGAATCCAGACATCACAAGCTTTTTATACACTTGTCATATATGTAAAAATATGTATATATATACACTAGCATGAATATCTTGAATATACGATTATTTGACTTGACCCGACTTGACCCTAGATTTTTGGAGTAGCCCAAATTCAAATCATACGATTTAAAAATAATTATCAGCATTACTTTTAGTTCGTAAACAAGCTAATCATTTGAGTTCTTGAATGTTCGATCCACTGATCACAAGCACACATAAAACTTTTTGTACCAAAACTTAAGTTTCAATCAGTGATTGAAAATGCTATGCTACATCAGAGTATTTTTATTTGCTGCCGCTATTGCTCTGATTTCGATCGGCTCTGAAGCACAGCAGAGAGCACAAAAACAAAACGGTTGCTCTCTAAGCAGCTCTGTATTTTGCCGCATTCCTGATATTGCCGTTAAAGACGTTAATTTCAAATGATAAGAATTTATTTATTTTCCAATAGTGTCTTTACTAAGTACATATATATATAAATGAAACATATTACAAAAATAAAACATTAAATAATAAGTGCATGTCTACCAAAACAAAATATAGCGGTAAAATCTGATATGCGGCAAAATACAGAGCTGCTTAGAGAGCAACTACAAAGAGCGACTGCGAAGCAGCAACGAGAGCAACAACTGAAGGGAAAGAGATAAAGAATGCATATGCTCTGTCGCATAAGCACAACAATTATTTTCGTTCGCTCAGCTCGCATCTCGCTGTCGATGCTTGCGCTCTTACTACAACTACAAATAGTCAGCCGCACATTTGTTGCTTATGCTATTACTGTGTTCGACGTTCTGTGCTACAAAGCAGAGCAGAAGAGCAACCGTTTTGTTTTTGTGCTCTCTGCTGTGCTTCAGAGCCGATCGAAATCAGAGCAATAGCGGCAGCAGAGCAATATTTTTATTGAAATTGCTGCTATGTAGCAGCAAATGCAAACACTGGTTTCAATCCATCGTTCCTATGGCAGCTATAACTTTTCAACCCATAAAATTGGGGACCTGGAAGTTATATTAGAACTATAGATTTTCGGTGAAAACAGCATAGAATTGCCCGTAGGTTACGAATTAGTTATCATATTTTGTGAACAAAAATTTATGATAATACATAAAGGCATACATATACTTAATTTAAATGAAATAGTATTTATTGTTTGCATTATTACAATTTATATTTTTCTATAAATATTTTATATTAATATTGCATATATGTACAAAGAGAGCGAGAGAGAGCCAAATAGGAAAGAGATATATTAGGAAGTGGGTGAGAGAGTAATGAGAGAGAGGTAAAGTGAGAAAGCGAGAGAGAGTGACAAAGAAAGAGAAGGACAAAGGTAGAGAAACGGAGGCATTGCAAATAGTATTGTAGATAGAGAGAGAAATAATGCAGGCATAAAGGCAAAGATATAAAGAGAGGGAGAGAATAACATAAGCAATTAGAAAAGAGAGAACAATACAGAGAATGACAATGGTTTTTATTTAAATTCTCTAGAAAAATATGCATATAATAAAGAAACTGCTTTTAAGACTCAGGAATACACTTTCTTTTTCATAATCGTTGTTTCCGTATGTTCCCGTCAATTGGCTGTAAGAAATCGAATTAATAATCGAGGTCTTAAAAAAAAATTAAGATTAAATCATACCAGAATTGACAAAAACCGTCGGAGCCGTACCACCAGGCGCCAGTCTTTAGTTGGGCGCAGTTTATATCCGATAGACCATCATTATCCCGATCGAATGTAGAAAATTTGCTGCCACGATGTGGTGAGAATGAATTACCTGCAGTTCCACTGGCTTTGCCCAAAGTGTGTAATTCATATTGTTGAGACTCGTTTCCAATTGCGAATTCATCGTACTTCTCAAATCTCTTGTCGCCTCCAAAGTCCTCAAGAAGAAAGAGTAACTCTTGTCGTCTTTCTGCCGTTATTTCATGTATCTTGTCTAAGCCCAAGAAGAACTCGCCATTCAGATCACCAAATCCATATTTATATTCCGTCCAGGTTCGATTAAAGTTAACACTGCCATCCATCCTTCTCAGGATAATGGTCCAACCTCCTCCTTGGGTTTCCGCATCGCAGGCTACTTTAAAAGGTTGACTACTAAATTTGGGGAGGAGTATTTCCTTAATCCCACTAGACTTGGCTTCTGCACAATTGTGTGGGAGAAGTAGCTTTCTATTACACTCCTCCTCCGTTCTAAGATGTTGATTTTAAGTCAGAATATTCGTTTCCTTATCAATTAAATCTTTATTTTTTTTGCTGCAACTCCGTTCTCAGTATGTCTGCTTTCAGTGATCGAATTTCTGATTCCCTATTGATTATATCTTTTTTCTGTTTTTCGGTCTCCGCTCTACATTGATTATCCGATAACACCACATTTATATCTTTCGTTTGCTGTTCCATCATCGCTTTAATAAATTGGATATCCGCTCGGATAAGTTGAGATTCAGAGTCCTTAGCAAGATCATTTATCATCTTTCCCTGTCCAGCTCTAGTAAAATAATAAATGAATTAAATTAGGAATATTTTGACATTTAGGTTCGGTTTTTCTATGTCTCCTTAAACTTTATGTGTAAGATAATCTGTCAGTATGAAAAACACGAGGTAAAAGTCTAGTGACGAAAGCAATTTCTAGCCCCAAAATTTCTGATATCCAATTTTGTGACGAACAAAATTCAGTTTAATCTAAAAATTTTAAATAAAAATATAAATTAATAAAAAAAAGCGAAAATAGGCATTGTGCACTGTGAGCAAAAGGGTGAGCTTTGTACATAAAAAATTACGTTTTGCGCAGTGCCGAATGCCTATTTTCGCTTTTTTTTTATTAATTATTTAAGGTACGCATAAAAACCCTCAAACATACCTTTCCAATGATATATAGAACATATCTGTAGCTTCTATGGTTTGGAAACTGTTGGAGCTTCAATTTTAGCGCGATTTAGCGCTTTCCCGCTAAACTAGCGGGAAATTGAAAAAGTCGTAAAACAAACATTTCTAGATTTTCAAAGAGGAATAAATCCCCATCATTACATCTTAGATTTTCTAGCGCTTTTATACAAACAGACAAGCAGACAAACAAAGAAACTAACTTTTCACTTCATTTTGAAAAGTCCACTAAAAATTTCAAATTAATTTATCTTTTGAACCAGTTAACGGATTTGGGTCATCGAGGTATCAATCGACGCGTATTTTGATAAGAATTTTAAAAAATAAATAATTTAACCAAAAGCACCAACGGTTTCACAAGCTGCGATCATACAAATTTTCCTCCCACTTACACCCCGTATCTCATTACCCAGGTGAATTAAAAAGTTTTAGTATGCCATTTTGTAAGTTAGACTAAACCTTCGATCGGTATATAACTTGATCTGATCGGACAGTCGGTGCAAATTTTCCAACTTAGCTGTATATATAGTTAGTCGCCTTTCGCACCCTTCGTGCTGCTTTCGTCACTAACGCGAACTGCCGTCCGCAGTGATAGAGCAATGTGAGTTTTAAGCACTATAGGGTATATAAGTTCATCCGAATTACAAGTCGAATGTGATTTAAACCTATAATCTTAAAAACTATGGCTGTGGTTGTTGATTACTTATTTTTAAAGTGACCGGTATAAAAAAAATGTCTTACAGAATTCCCCAAAAAGAATTTCGACAACAACTAGTGAAAATACCAACATTTTGGAAATACAAAATAAGAAAACTATAAATTAGAAAGGATAAAAATTATGGTAACCAAAAATGGAAGTAATTGAAAGTTATTAGTAAATACCCATAAGTTACATCAATTATAATAACAAAAAGTAGAAAACGCCAAAATATATATATTTTATTCCCTATTCCTGTGGTATTTGAAAGAGAAAAAGAAATAGAAAAAAAAAGTGGTAAACTGAAAGAGTTGTAATTTGGCGTGGAAGGTTTTGCAACACTGGTCCTGGTCTGGTCCTGGTCTGCTCTGGTTTGACATACCTAGGCAATTTGTCGGCTGACAGGTGGCAACGCCAAGTGCTGCCACTTGCTGGTTGAAATTCCCTTTGCAAAAACTTTGTTTTACTTAACATTTTTCAAATGCAATAAATCATTCACAGCTCTTTCAATTTACTTACGAACTTTTGCCACATCAATGGAGGCCACACTGTACAGGCAGGGGTGGGGTTATGGTTTGAAATTGGCCAGACACAAAAAAAAATAGAGAAAAAAAAAGGAAACTTGATAAAGTTTTTCGCTCGAGTCGGCGACACGTTGTTTAGCTTATAAGTATTTAGAAGACCTTCGATCCACTCTGAACCACTTGAGCCACCAAACATAACAACTACAACTACAACAAAGCCAAAAACATGATAAACGGAAAACCAAAAAAAAAAAAACAAGAAAATCGAAAATAAAAATAAAATAAAACGCAGCACAAAAGTTGCTATTAACCTTTTTCAGTTGCTCGTTTCTATTTTCTGCTTCACTCCCCTCAACTTTCGACATAAAACATGCCAAAAATAGCAATCGCCAGGCGATTCCACAGTGGAGACTCTTTAGAGTTAGACAATGTAAAAATTCTAGAACTTTTATTGACTACAAATGACAGTTTTAAGTGTTTACTGTACTTAAACTTCTCATTAAGCGAAACTACCATAGTAAAGCTTCAAATTAAAAGTATAATAAACAATAAAAAAGTATAAATAATAATTGGACTTTGGGAAATTCCATAGATTTAGCGAAGGAATAAAGCTACTCTCATCTATTTTGTGTCAAAATTTCAGCCTTCTTGGTCTTATGGTTTGGGCTGTGCAATGATCAGTCAGTGAGTCAGGTCAAAGAAATGTATGTGAGAAATTATTGTCAATTGTTGGCACTCTAAAAAAATTCACTGAAAATGGGCAAAAAATACTAAAAACCAACTGCAATTTTTAAATTTTATTGCTATTTATTTTCTTCTATTTTTTTTGTACACCCTAACTCAGCTTCACTGTACTTGTGTACCCTGTACTATTTATCTTAAAACGCATATCGAATTTTCAGGCAACGTTTTAAATTTATTTTACGCACGTGAACACAGTGCGAGACAGGAATAATTTCTCTTCTCCTTGCTTAACCTTCCTCTCCTTTCTTCCATATTTTCTCTTCTTCTCTTCTTCTTTCACTTTCAATCTAAGCCCCAAAGTGAAATGTTGTGGCCAGTTGCAGGCTCTTCTTCTTTTTGTCGATTGGTTGTAATTTCAGAGGATTACAATAAATAAGCAACTTTCTCCATCCCAATTTCTCTCTCTCTCTCTCTCCCTATCTCTCTCTCTACCTATCTCTTTCCTATTGTTCCTCTCAGTGAGTGCAGCAGTTGAAAAGTGCAATTATCTAATTGATAGACTTAAAGCCAGGTTAAAGAGCAAACGATCCAAACTACAGATGGTACAATTTGTTTGAGATGGAGAAATAAATAGAAGGGCAGCTGAAGACGGAGGCGTTGTCTACACTGTAAGAAATAAATACAAATAACATTTAAAAATATAGAAATATAGAAAAATGACTGGCTCCGACATTCCTTTTTTTTGTTATTCTAAGCTCTTACTTATTAAAAGAAAAAAAAAAAAAATAACGGAGGGAGCACTGAGAGCAGGATATTTTTAACGAATAGTCATAAAATTTATAGTTTTCCAAAATATTTATGAATTATCGTCTAAAAAAATTATCCTATTTATTAGTTTAGAAATCAAAAAGAATATTATAGTTCTTTTCGTATTTTTCGCCAAAAAGTTTATTTATTTAATGAGAAAAAAATACTTTCAACGAATACTTAAAATTAATTTTATTTTTGTATATATATTATTTTTTTATTTACTCATTAATTCCTAAAGCAGTATTGCTACTATTATATTGGCGTGCTAGTTTTTGGTTTTATTTTTGTTTAATTTATTTATTTTTTATGTGTTCTTTTTTTTTATTTTGGACTGTAAATTAAAAACAAATTTATTACAAATTTCTTTAAATTGAAGATTATAAAATGTGAAAATTAAATCTAAATATAAAAATACTAATTAAATATTGAAACTAGAAATTGTAAACACTAGTCTTTTATTTTTTTTGAGTGTAAGTTCGCGCTTCAATCAGGCGTTTGTAGCATAGTTAATTATATTTTACTTACTTACTTACCTGTCAATTATTAATGATGCTACCCATCGTGCATGCCACGCCCATCTGAATATTACGCCCACTTCTTACATCATTAGTCAAAGCCAAGCACAACTGAGTTTCAGTCAGCACAATTTGTAAGGAACTTAAGGGAAAACATAAAAAGAAAAGTATTTGAAATGAAGTGGAAAAGGCAGAAAAGAGGAAAGTTGAGGCAAAGAGGAAGAAGAAACACAGCTGGAGAACTGGGATGCCCTATGATAACCGAAGACAATTGACTCAGTAAATAGAAAATAGGAAAAATCAAGAAAATGACTCCTATAACAAGTGGAGGAAAAATCAGGAATAAGCAGGAATAGAAACATATCACAAAACAGGCAAAATTAGTAGAAAACGAGCATTTAAGAAGAATTACGACAAAGACTGTTCAAATAAAAAAAAAAAAAATAATAATAATTTAATTTAGTTTTGTTTTTAGTATTTTTATACCAAACTAAGCTGTTGTATATATTATAAGAAGTTTAAAAAAAAAAAACAAAGATCAATCAATCAATCATTTAGATAATTCTTTAAGTTTCGCATAAAGTGGTTTCCACTGTATTTATTTAATAAACGAGTGTCTATGAAAAGTATGATCTGTAATTTGATATTCATTTGTGACGAATAAAATTAGTTTAATCTATAATTTTAAATAAAATATAAATTAATATAAGAAAACGAAAATTGGCATTGTGCACTGTGAGTAAAAAAGGGTGATCTTCTTTGTACATAAAAAATAACTTTTGCGCAGTGCCGAATGCCAATTTCGTTTTTTATATTAATTTATATTTTTATTTAAAATTTATAGATTAAACTGAATTTTGTTCGTCACAAAATTGATATCAGAAATTTTGGGTCTAGAAATTGCTTCGTCACTAGACTTTTACCTCGTTTAGAGGTTTTTTTTGTGGGATATCAGAAATTTTTGCAATTGCTTTTGCTTTTGACATTGTAACTTTATCATTCATGCAGGCAAATAGTAAAATATAAAAATTTAGATGTTGAACGTATTTCATATTTAAAAATTTTTTCTTTTAATTATAAAGAAAACTAGCGCTGGCCTCCTGCTCGCGTTGCTACAGCCGAGCATACTCTACTGTCGGAGACCCCTGAACTTACTATGAAAAAAAAAAAGTTTTTCATACTAAGACTTGGATTTCACCGATCGGTCCTATGACAGCTATATGATATAGTGGTTCCGATTAGAACCAACTTTGTTCAGGATATATAAGTCTTAAATAAATGCATATTCTATTAGTTTGGTTACGATATCTAGTAAAACAAAAAAGTGTTTCATACTAAGACTTAATATTGGACCGATCGGTCCTATGACAGCTATATGATATAGTGGTCCGATTTGAACCAACTTTGGTCAGGATATATAAAACCAAGTTAAATGCATATTGTATTAGTTTGGTTAAGATTTCATTAAACAAAAAAAGTTTTTTCATACTAAAACCTAATTTTGACCTGATCGGTCCTATGACAGCTATATGATATAGTGGTCCGATTTGAACCAACTTTGGTCAGAATATATAAAACCAAGTTAAATGCATATTGTATCATTTTGGTTGAGATATCTCATAAAACCAAAAGTTTTTCGTACTAAAACGTGATTTTCGACCAATAGAAAATGTATTTATTCACTTAACAGGTAATATCTTCCGAACCCTCAACCAAAATTTATGTTTCATATACCAAAAAACGCGAAATTGTACGTTTTACAACATATTAAAATTTAACAAAAAATCGTTAGAGCCGTTTTGTCAGAAATCGCCAAAATGTAAGCTTAAAAAACTTTATTTCACCTGTAAAATGTTACCTGAGTACTTTAGAAAAAGTTTAAAGGTACGCCTCAAACACACCTTTCTAATGATATATAGAAACATACCTGTAGCTTCTATGGTTTGGAAACTGTTGAGGTTTTAATTTTGGTGGATTTAGCGTTTTCCGCTAAACTAGCGGAAATTGAAAAAGTCGTAGAACAAACATTTCTAGATTTTGAAAAGGAATCAATCCCATCATTACATTTAAGCTTCTTTAGCGCTTTGATGCAAACAGACAAACAGACAAACAAACTGACTTTTCATTTCATTTTGAGAAGTCCACTAAAATTTTCAAATTTATTTATCTTTTGAACCAGTTATCGGATTTAGGTGATTGAGGTATCAATCGACGCGTATTTTTATGTAGAATTTTTAAAAAATAAAAAATGTTACCAAAAGGCCCCAACAGCCCCATTAGCTGCAATCATTTAAATTTTTCCCCTCCCACTTACACCCCCGTATCTTATGACCCAGGTTGGTTAGAAAAAGTTTTAGTACGCCATTTTGTAAGTTAGATCGGTATATAACTCGATCTGATCGGACAGTCGTAGCAAATTTTCCAACTTAGCTGTATATATAGTTAGTCGCCTTTCGCACCCTTCGTGCTGCTTTCTAACGCGAACTGCCGTCCGCAGTGATAGAGCAATGTGAGTTTTAAGCACTATAGGTATATAAGTTCATCCGAATTACAAGTCGAATGTGATTTAAACCTATAATCTTAAAAAACTATGTGGTTGCTGATTATTTATTTTTAAAGTGACCTGGTATAAAAAAAATGTCTTACAGAATTCCAAAAAAGAATTTCGACAACAACTAGTGAAAATACCAACATTTGGAAATACAAAATAAGAAAACTATAAATTAGAAAGGATAAAAATTATGGTAACCAAAAATGGAAGTAATTGAAAGTTATTAGTAAATAACCATAAGTTACATCAATTATAATAACAAAAAGTAGAAAACGCCAAAATATATATATATTTTATTCCTATTCCTGTGGTATTTGAAAGAGAAAAGAAATAGAAAAAAAAAGTGGTAAACTGAAAGAGTTGTAATTTGGCGTGGAAGGTTTTGCAACACTGGTCCTGGTCTGCTCTGGTTTGACATACCTAGGCAATTTGTCGGCTGACAGGTGGCAACGCCAAGTGCTGCCACTTGCTGGTTGAAATTCCCTTTGCAAAAACTTTGTTTTACTTAACATTTTTCAAATGCAATAAATCATTCACAGCTCTTTCACTTACTTACGAACTTTTGCCACATCAATGGAGGCCACACTGTACAGGCAGGGGGTGGGGGTTATGGTTTGAAATTGGCCAGACACAAAAAAAAAAATAGAGAAAAAAAAAGGAAACTTGATAAAGTTTTTCGCTGAGTCGGCGACACGTTGTTTAGCTTATAAGCATTTAGAAGACCTTCGATCCACTCTGAACCACTTGAGCCACCAAACATAACAACTACAACTACAACAAAGCCAAAAACATGATAAACGGAAAACCAAAAAAAAAAAAACAAGAAAATCGAAAATAAAAATAAAATAAAACGCAGCACAAAAAGTTGCTATTAACCTTTTCAGTTGCTCGTTTCTATTTTCTGCTTCATCCTCAACTTTCGACATAAAACATGCCAAAAATAGCAATCGCCAGGCGATTCCACAGTGGAGACTTTTAGAGTTAGACAATGTAAAAAATTTAGAACTTTATTGACTACAAATGACAGTTTTAAGTGTTTACTGTACTTAAACTTCATGAAACTACCATAGTAAAGCTTCAAATTAAAAGTATAATAAACAATAAAAAAGTATAAATAATAATTGACTTTGGGAAATCATAGATTTAGCGAAGGAATAAAGCTACTCATCTATTTTGTGTCAAAATTTCAGCCTTCTTGGTCTTATGGTCTGTGCAATGATCAGTCAGTGAGTCAGGTCAAAGAAAATGTATGTGAGAAATTATTGTCAATTGTTGGCACTCTAAAAAAATTCACTGAAAATGGGCAAAATTACTAAAACCAACTGCAATTTTTAAATTTTATTGCTATTTATTTTCTTCATTTTTTTGTACACTTAACTCAGCTTCACTGTAATTTGTGTACCCTGTACTATTTATCTTAAACGCATATCGAATTTTCAGGTAACGTTTTAAATTTATTTTACGCATCGTGAACATAACAGTGAGACAAGGAATAATTTCTCTTCTCCTTGCTTAACCTTCCCTCTCCTTTCTTCCATATTTCTCTCTTCTTCTCTTCTTCTTCACTTTCAATCTAAGCCCCAAAGTGAAATGTTGTGGCCAGTTGCAGGCTCTTCTTCTTTTGTCGATTGGTAATTTCAGAGGATTACAATAAATAAGCAACTTTCTCCATCCCAATTTCTCTCTCTCTCCCTATCTCTCTCTCTACCTATCTCTTTCCTATTGTTCCTCTCAGTGAGTGCAGCAGTTGAAAAGTGCAATTATCTAATTGATAGACTTAAAGCCAGGTTAAAGAGCAAACGATCCAAACTACAGATGGTACAATTTGTTTGAGATGGAGAAATAAATAGAAGGGCAGCTGAAGACGGAGGCGTTGTCTACACTCAAGAAATAAATACAAATAACATTTAAAAATATAGAAATATAGAAAAATGACTGGCTCCGACATTCCTTTTTTTTTTTGTTATTCTAAGCTCTTACTTATTAAAAAAAAAAAAAAATAACGGAGGAGCACTGAGAGCAGGATATTTTAACGAATAGTCATAAAATTTATAGTTTTCAAAATATTTATGAATTATCGTCTAAAAAAATTATCCTATTTATTAGTTTAGAAATCAAAAGAATATTATAGTTCTTCTTGTTTTTCGCCAAAAGTTTATTTATTTAATGAGAAAAATACTTCAACGAATACTTAAAATTAATTTTATTTTGTATATATATTATTTTTTATTACTCATTAATTCCTAAAGCAGTATTGCTACTATTATATTATGCTAGTTTTGGTTTTATTTTTTTTAATTTATTTATTTTTTATGTGTTCTTTTTTTTTATTTTGGACTGTAAATTAAAAACAAATTTATTACAAATTTCTTTAAATTGAAGATTATAAAATGTGAAAATTAAATCTAAATATAAAAAATACTAATTAAATATTGGAAACTAGAAATTGTAAAACACTAGTCTTTTTATTTTTTTGAGTGTAAGTTCGCGCTTCAATCTCAGGCGTTTGTAGCATAGTTAATTATATTATGCATGCCACGCCCACTCCGAATATTACGCCCACTTCTTACATCATTAGTCAAAGCCAAGCACAACTGAGTTTCCTCAGCTGGGTCAGCACACCTAGGAACTTAAGAAAAACATATAGAAAGTATTTGAAATGAAGTGGAAAAGGCAGAAAAGAGGAAAGATGAGGCAAAGAGGAAGAAGAAACACAGCTGGAGAACTGGGATGCCCTATGATAACCGAAGACAATTGACTCAGTAAATAGAAAATAGGAAAAATCAAGAAAATGACTCCTATAACAAGTGGAGGAAAAATCAGGAATAAGCAGGAATAGAAACATATCACAAAACAGGCAAAATTAGTAGAAAACGAGGATTTAAGAAGAATTACGACAAAGACTGTTCAAATAAAAAAAAATAAATAAATAATAATAATTTAATTTAGTTTTGTTTTTAGTATTTTTATACCAAACTAAGCTGTTGTATATATTATAAGAAGTTTAAAAAAAAAAAACAAAGATCAATCAATCAATCATTTAGATAATTCTTTAAGTTTCGCATAAAGTGATTTCCACTGTATTTATTTAAATAAACGAGGTAAAAGTCTAGTGACGAAAGCAATTTCTAGACCCAAAATTTCTGATATCCAATTTTGTGACGAACAAAATTCAGTTTAATCTATAAATTTTAAATAAAAAAATATAAATTATAAAAAACGAAAATTGGCACTGCAAAAGTTATTTTTATGTACAAAGAAGATCACCCTTTTTACTCACAGTGCACAATGCCAATTTTCGTTTTAGGTTTAGAGGTTTTTTTTGTGGGATATCAGAAATTTTTGCAATTGCTTTTGCTTTTGACATTGTAACTTTATCATTCATGCAGGCAAATAGTAAAATATAAAAATTTAGATGTTGAACGTATTTCATATTTAAAAAATTTTTTTTCTTTAATTATAAAGAAAAACTAGCGGGCTCCGCCTCCTGCTCGCTTTGCTCGCGTTGCTACAGCCGAGCATACTCTATACTGTCGGAGACCTGAACTTACTATGAAAAAAAAAAAAAGTTTTCATACTAAGACTTGATTTCACCCTGATCGGTCCTATGACAGCTATATGATATAGTGGTTCCGATTAGAACCAACTTTGTTCAGATATATAAGTCTTAAATAAATGCATATTCTATTAGTTTGGTTACGATATCTAGTAAAACAAAAAAGTTTTTCATACTAAGACTTAATATTGGACCGATCGGTCCTATGACAGCTATATGATATAGTGGTCCGATTTGAACCAACTTTGGTCAGGATATATAAAACCAAGTTAAATGCATATTGTATTAGTTTGGTTAAGATTTCTCATTAAACAAAAAAAGTTTTTCATACTAAACCTAATTTTGACCGATCGGTCCTATGATAGCTATATGATATAGTGGTCCGATTTGAACCAACTTTGGTCAGAATATATAAAACCAAGTTAAATGCATATTGTATCATTTTGGTTGAGATATCTCATAAAACCAAAAACTTTTTCGTATTGAAACGTGATTTTCGACCGATAGAAAAATGTATTTATTCACTTAACAGGTAATATCTTCCGAACCCCTCAACCAAAACCAAAACGCGAAATTGTACGTTTTACAACATATTAAAATTTAACAAAAATCGTTAGAGCCGTTTTGTCAGAAATCGCCAAAATGTGCTAAAAACTTTATTTCACCTGTAAAATGTTACCTGAGTACTTTAGAAAAGTTTAAAGGTGCCTAAAAGCCCTCAAACACACCTTTCTAATGATATATAGAACATACCTGTAGCCTATGGTTTGGAAACTGTTGAGGTTTTAATTTTATGGATTTAGCGTTTTCCCGCTAAACTGGAAATTGAAAAAGTCGTAGAACAAACATTTCTAGATTTTTGAAAAGGAATCAATCCCCATCATTACATTTAAGCTTCTTTAGCGCTTTGATGCAAACAGACAAACAGACAAACAAACTGACTTTTCATTCATTTTGAGAAGTCCACTAAAATTTTCAAATTTATTTATCTTTGAACCAGTTATCGGATTTGGGTGATTGAGGTATCAATCGACGCGTATTTTTAAGTAGAATTTTTAAAAAATAAAAAATTTTACCAAAAGGCCCCAACAGCCCCATTAGCTGCAATCATTTAAATTTTTCTCCTCCCACTTACACCCCCGTATCTTATGACCCAGGTTGGTTAGAAAAACTCGATCTGATCGACAGTCGTAGCAAATTTTCCAACTTAGCTGTATATATAGTTAGTCGCCTTTCGCACCCTTCGTGCTGCTTTTCACTAACGCGAACTGCCGTCCGCAGTGATTCCTAATCAATTTGCAGAAGGAGCTCTTTAAATGAATTCCGTTTGCGTCTCCTTCTCCCCTTTCTCCTTGTATTTCTATCCATAATTTCCAGGGAATATTCAGCTCAGCTCTGGAATGCTGTCATCTCTATTTTGGTCATGATTTCTGTTATTATTACACGTTTACAGCTTTCATCTACAAAACCCAAAAAAAAATAACCAAAAAAAAAACGAGAGTTGGACTTAAATAAATGTGTGGATTCAGCCAGCTGAAAATATGAAGAGAAAGGAGAGTAGAGGAAAAGAGACCCAGAGAAAGAGAAGAGTTCCGTGGTTAGATTGATCCTAATGAGTCACCTGATAGCTTAAACCAAGAGCAAAAAATAAAAAAAATAAAGGTGTATTACATATATAAAATAACATGTGGCAATGCATTATGCGATTCCTCTTCGGCTTGGGAATGCTCTGCTTTATAAAGTAGTAATTTTAAATTTAAAATTGTTAGTTGTAAAATCTGCGTGATTTTTAATAATAAATTTAAAATAAATGTCGTGTTTCAAGCTGAATCATTAGTTTTTATTTGTTTTATTTCGTTTTATTTTTTATTTAATCTTTAGTATTCATAAAATTGTTTGTGTATTTTTTTTTTTAATTGTTGGAATTTTTACTGGTTTTTTTTAATCATGTAATAATTTGCATTTTATATTTGTATTTTCAACGCCAAAAATATGTTTCAGTTCTAATTGGAATGAAACGCATGTTTTTTTAATAAATGTCATATAATAAAACAAAAAGACGTATTACAAAAATCCCTCCAGGATACTCCATACAAAAAAAGTATGTTGTTACCCATACATCTAAATCATTATTTTATTCAATAAATAAGTCTTAAAAAAAAATAGAAATGAAAATACATATTAATTGTAATCCTAATTATATTTGAATTTGGGTAGATTCTGTATTATTTAAAAATAATTTAACTTGATTAGAGCCTTGGGTAAATTGTATTCAAAAAAAGTTAGTTTTTTCAATACCTTTATTTTTTTAATGCCTAAAATTATGCAAAAAAATTAGTCTATCTAAACAAATTATCGGCTACCATTTTTTTAAGATAATTTAGTTTAAGTAATAATGAATTTAAAATTATTATAAATATAGTGTATCAAAAAAATGATATAAAATATATATTTGAGACATATACATAAAACGTACGAAATGTGTAAAATGTTAGAAATTTTTTTTTTTGAAAAATCTAAAGTAATTTTTATAGGCTTTTTATTTTTCCTTGTTGATAAATAATTTGTTTTGTTGGCTTTTTATTAGGTGAGGCAAGATAAAAATGTGAATAGATTATTTTAGACCTTACCCACCTTACGTATACTACACTTAAAGCATACAGGGTATAAAAAAGAAGTCAGCAAAAAGAATTTCAGACATTTGTTACACATGCGACGCAGTTGCCGGAAATATGGCGAATTTTATGTCAACAGGCGCTTACAACAATAATAAACAGAAACAACTTTCAGTTGCAACAAATCTTTCCCACCCCATTCCCATCTGGCTTTTCTTTTCCTCTTTTCCCTTGCCATCATTGGCCTACTGCTTAAGTTCAGTTGAGTCGTCATTCAGCTTAGTACAGTTCATTTGGTGAGCTTGGGTGGCTCAGTGGTCTGGGTTGGTCTGGGGTGGTTCAGTGGTCTGGTGGGGCACATTGTTTAATAGATGACGGCACTTTGCTTAACAAGTAGCCACATTAGTTTATTTACTGCACGCTTCGCTTTCTTTCTTTCTTTCTTTCATGCTTCTCGTGATTTTAGACCCTGTATTGCAATGGAACAACGAGTCTATCAAAAACAAAAAAAAACAAAAAAATTTATAAATCTTATTCGCTTACACTTAAAATATAAGCCGTCTTTATTTACTCGTATTTCAAGAATATATGTCTAAAATAAATATTTTTAAATAACACAAAAATTTATAAAAAAAATACAAAAAAGCGGTAAACGATATTGGATGTGTAATCAAATGTAAATTAACAGAAAACCTAACAACAATATAAATTTGTTTATTACCAGAGACGTGAAGCGATAGTAACTTTTAAAAAAGAATATTTTTTTATGTTTTGTTTAAAAATTTAATAAAAATAAACAAAAATTAAAATTTTAGTGCATTTTTTATATATTTATGGTAGTTTTTTATTTTTTCAATTGAAATTGCAGAATAATTTTTATTTTAAATTTTTTTATTAAAAGTGGGTTCCAGAAATGTAAAGCAACCAAAAACTTACCAAAAATGCGTTTGAGGATAATTTGGATAAATTTTTTAATTATAAATATATTTAAATTATTACATACTTCGTTTAATAAAAAAACTTATTTTTAATACTATTTGTTTTTTATTTAAATTTTTATTGAAATATTTATTTTACAGGCAGAGTTTCAATGTTGCTTAGACTGAAGCTAATTCTTATAATTTTTGGTGTTGGTAAATATTTCCAGGAGTGTGTGTGTGTGCGTGTGTGTGCGTGTGTTTGTTTGTGTGCCTAGCATTTATTTATAAAGATGTTTTATATGCTCCTAAATTTTTTTGCTCTCCTGGCAATGAGGCACAAAATGCGTGTAAATTGTGTGATTATTGTAAGTGGGCCAAATAAGTCTGATTCCTCTACGTCACTCTTTCTCTGTCTCTGCTCTCTCTCTGGTTGGACAATCTCATCTAACAATGATCAGGAATTCCAAAACGTTTGCAATGCATGCCAAAAATTTTAATAATTTTCTTCCCTTTTAAGAACTAGCGGGTTCGCCCCTGCTCGCTTTGCTCGTTAACCCCGGCTCGCTTGCTCAGTGCAACAGTCGAGCATACTGACTGTCGGAGACCCTGTACTTACTATTAAAAATGCAAAGAATACTGAAAATTCAAAAATATTCTGCCCTACTTGACGCCCTTGCAGACTCTGTATTACATTTTCGATATCTCAAAAAACAAAAAAGGTTTTCATACTAAGACTAGATTTTCGCAAGATCGGTTCAATGACAGCTATATGATGTAGTGGTCCGATTTGAACCAAGACTAACTAACTATAAGACTAACTTAAATGCATATTCTGTAAGATTGGTTATGAAAAAACAAAGTTTTTCATACTAAAACTTGATTATCGACCGATTGTTCCTATGGGCGCCATATGATGTAGTGGTCAGATCGAAGAAAAAAACAAGCTTGATCAGCCTGCAATATAGAGGAGTCTACATACCAAGTTTCGTGTCACTAGCTTTTTAATTGTTTTTATAATTTGGATATGAAATTTTCTATGTCGATTCTTAGGCGGTAGAGGGGGCGTGACCAACTTCTAAAACAAGCTTGATCTGCTTGCAATATAGAGGAACCTACATACCAAGTTTGGTGTCTCTAGCTCTTATAGTCTCTGCGATCTAGGGGTTCATACAGACGGACGGACAGACGGACGGACGGACAGACGGACAGACGGACATTGCTATATCGACTTGGCTATTGATGCTGATCAAGAAAATATACACTTTATAGGGTCTGCCACGCCTCCTTCTGCCTGTTACGTACATATTCGTTAAAACAAACCCAATAGAGCCCTGTACTTATATTAAGTACGGGGTCTAAAAAAAGGCAATTGAGTTGAAAGTTTCCATCATAACTGCCCTTTCCATATCCTTTACCCTGCCCCACCCTCTCTTCTTCTGCTCAAGAAATACTCCTCTAAATAATAAGGAATATAAATTTTAGTCGTTGCCCAATGTTTTTCCTCTTTGTTGTTGTTTTTAGGCCGCAACAAATCTCAGAGGCGCAATTGCGGCAAAGCACAAAACATGCTGCCAAAAGAAGAGAGCGGAAGAGAGGGAAGGACGAAAGAAGGGGAGAAATAAATATCCGAGACGTTTAACATGACCACAAAAATACGAAATGGGCCTTTAAATGGCCAAACCAATCAAAATGTAACTGTTACAATAAAAGCAACGCTCAAAAGTATGCTTTAAATTTTGTAATAGAAAAATAAAAGTTATCAGTTGGTCGGCTTGTGAATGCTCTATAAAGTAAATATGTTCTTGATCGGCTGATGTGTGTCTCTCCGTCTGTCCGTCCGTCCGTCCGTCTGTCCGTCTGTGCGATCTCAAAGACTATAAGAGATGGAGATACCAAATTTGCCACACAGATTTCTATAGACACCACGCAGGATAAGTTTCTTAGTCACTACACCCACAGTTCTTAACATAACATTTATATAAATGTCAATATAAAATAATTTAAATAAATTATAAATAAATTTAAAAAAAAAACTAAAACATCCTTGTAGCCTCCCAAATTGCCATATTACTTCTCTTATTACTTAATTACAAAATTAAAAAATTTTATTTTAGCCTTTAATCATCTTAATAGCACATTTATAAATAAACACTGAATTTTAATTGAAAAAGAATAAAGATTGAATGTCCTTCGCCCACGGCAGGACTCGAACCCACGAACATTGTCTGACTTTCCGCCTCTTAGCACACTACGCCACAGAATCCAATGACTGATCCGTCGCCAATTTGTTATATAATATGTTAACTCAATTTTCATGTTATCAATATATTCAAGATTTAATTACTTGCCAACGCTCCATTATCAAATCAAACAGTAAAATCTATTATTTGAATATCTTGACTATTTACTGTCCGATCGGAATGAAATTTTCAGCAAATCTAGAATACTCTTCTTTTCGTCTATGCAAAATCTTAAATCTCTTAGTTTTAAATTGCTCTTATAATTTGGATTTGAAATTTTCTATGTCGATTCTTAGGCGGTAGAGGGGGCGTGGCCAACTTCTAAAACAAGCTTGATCTGCTTGCAATATAGAGGAACCTACATACCAAGTTTGGTGTCTCTAGCTCTTATAGTCTCTGCGATCTAGGGGTTCATACAGACGGACGGACAGACGGACGGACGGACAGACGGACAGACAGACAGACGGACATTGCTATATCGACTTGGCTATTGATGCTGATCAAGAAAATATACACTTTATAGGGTCTGCCACGCCTCCTTCTGCCTGTTACGCACATATTCGTTAAAACAAACCCAATAGAGCCCTGTACTTATATTAAGTACGGGGTCTAAAAAGGGCAATTGAGTTGAAAGTTTCCATCATAACTGCCCCTTTCCATATCCCTTTACCCTGCCCCACCCTCTCTTCTTCTGCTCAAGAAAATACTCCTCTAAATAATAAGGAATATAAATTTTAGTCGTTGCCCAATGTTTTTCCTCTTTGTTGTTGTTTTTAGGCCGCAACAAATCTCAGAGGCGCAATTGCGGCAAAGCACAAAACATGCTGCCAAAAGAAGAGAGCGGAAGAGAGGGAAGGACAAAGAAGGGAGAAATAAATATCCGAGACGTTTAACATGACCACAAAAAATACGAAATGGGCCTTTAAATGGCCAAACCAATCAAAATGTAACTGTTACAATAAAAGCAACGCTCAAAAGTATGCTTTAAATTTTGTAATAGAAAATAAAAGTTATCAGTTGGTCGGCTTGTGAATGCTCTATAAAGTAAATATGTTCTTGATCGGCTGATGTGTCTCTCCGTCTGTCCGTCCGTCCGTCCGTCTGTCCGTCTGTGCGATCTCAAAGACTATAAGAGATGGAGATACCAAATTTGCCACACAGATTTCTATAGACACCACGCAGGATAAGTTTCTTAGTCACTACACCCACAGTTCTTAACATAACATTTATATAAATGTCAATATAAAATAATTTAAATAAATTATAAATAAATTTAAAAAAAACTAAAACATCCTTGTAGCCTCCCAAATTGCCATATTACTTCTCTTATTACTTAATTACAAAATTAAAAATTTTATTTTAGCCTTTAATCATCTTAATAGCACATTTATAAATAAACACTGAATTTTAATTGAAAAGAATAAAGATTGAATGTCCTTCGCCCGGCAGGACTCGAACCCACGAACATTGTCTGACTTTCCGCCTCTTAGCACACTACGCCACAGAATCCAATGACTGATCCGTCGCCAATTTGTTATATAATATGTTAACTCAATTTTCATGTTATCAATATATTCAAGATTTAATTACTTGCCAACGCTCCATTATCAAATCAAACAGTAAAATCTATTATTTGAATATCTTGACTATTTACTGTCCGATCGGAATGAAATTTTCAGCAAATCTAGAATACTCTTCTTTTCGTCTATGCAAAATCTTAAATCTCTTAGTTTTAAATTGCTCTTATAATTTGGATTTGAAATTTTCTATGTCGATTCTTAGGCGGTAGAGGGGGCGTGGCCAACTTCGAAAACAAGCTTGATCTGCTTGCAATATAGAGGAACCTACATACCAAGTTTGGTGTCTCTAGCTCTTATAGTCTCTGCGATCTAGGGGTTCATACAGACGGACGGACAGACGGACGGACGGACAGACAGACAGACAGACAGACGGACATTGCTATATCGACTTGGCTATTGATGCTGATCAAGAAAATATACACTTTATAGGGTCTGCCACGCCTCCTTCTGCCTGTTACGCACATATTCGTTAAAACAAACCCAATAGAGCCCTGTACTTATATTAAGTACGGGGTCTAAAAAGGGCAATTGAGTTGAAAGTTTCCATCATAACTGCCCCTTTCCATATCCCTTTACCCTGCCCCACCCTCTCTTCTTCTGCTCAAGAAAATACTCCTCTAAATAATAAGGAATATAAATTTTAGTCGTTGCCCAATGTTTTCCTCTTTGTTGTTGTTTTAGGCCGCAACAATCTCAGAGGCGCAATTGCGGCAAAGCACAAAACATGCTGCCAAAAGAAGAGAGCGGAAGAGAGGGAAGGACAAAAGAAGGGGAGAAATAAATATCCGAGACGTTTAACATGACCACAAAAATACGAAATGGGCCTTTAAATGGCCAAACCAATCAAATGTAACTGTTACAATAAAAGCAACGCTCAAAAGTATGCTTTAAATTTTGTAATAGAAAAATAAAAGTTATCAGTTGGTCGGCTTGTGAATGCTCTATAAAGTAAATATGTTCTTGATCGGCTGATGTGTCTCTCCGTCTGTCCGTCCGTCCGTCCGTCTGTCCGTCTGTGCGATCTCAAAGACTATAAGAGATGGAGATACCAAATTTGCCACACAGATTTCTATAGACACCACGCAGGATAAGTTTCTTAGTCACTACACCCACAGTTCTTAACATAACATTTATATAAATGTCAATATAAAATAATTTAAATAAATTATAAATAAATTTAAAAAAAAACTAAAACATCCTTGTAGCCTCCCAAATTGCCATATTACTACTATTATTACTTAATTACAAAATTAAAAATTTTATTTTAGCCTTTAATCATCTTAATAGCACATTTATAAATAAACACTGAATTTTAATTGAAAAGAGTAAAGATTGAATGTCCTTCGCCCACGGCAGGACTCGAACCCACGAACATTGTCTGACTTTCCGCCACTTAGCACACTACGCCACAGAATCCAATGACTGATCCGTCGCCAATTTGTTATATAATATGTTAACTCAATTTTCATGTTATCAATATATTCAAGATTTAATTACTTGCCAACGCTCCATTATCAAATCAAACAGTAAAATCTATTATTTGAATATCTTGACTATTTACTGTCCGATCGGAATGAAATTTTCAGCAAATCTAGAATACTCTTCTTTTCGTCTATGCAAAATCTTAAATCTCTTAGTTTTAAATTGCTCTTATAATTTGGATTTGAAATTTTCTATGTCGATTTGTAGGCGGTAAAGGAGGCGTGGCCAAATTCTGAAACAAACTTGATCTGCTTGCAATATAGAGGAAGCTACTTACCAAGTTTGGTGTCTCTAGCTCTTATAGTCTCTGAGATCTAGGTGTTCATACAGACGGACGGACAGACAGACAGACAGACGGACGGACATTGCTATATCGACTTGGCTATTGATGCTGATCAAGAATATATATACTTTATAGGGTCTACCACGCCTCCTTCTGCCTGTTACGCACATATTCGTTAAAACAAACCCAATAGACCCCTGTACTTTTTTTTAAGTACGGGGTCTAAATATGAGTGCAAGTGAGATCTCGGAGAACAGTATGAGTGCATTTCAAGTCCTTGACGAATGCAGTAATAAATCTATGATTAATTCGTTCTCAAATTGCTCGTAAGTACAAAATTTGTCCATTTTAAATGTATATAATAAATAATTTTTCTCTATACAAATGTAGAACTAGCTCAACATATGAGATTAATGCTGTGGAAGCGCAATTGCCATTAATTTTAAATTGAAAATATTTAAAAATTGCCAATGCAGTAAGTAAAAATATTTTTCGTTTCTATTAGAGCTGCAAAATTATCGATGTTATTACGTCAAAAATCGATTAGTCGGAATATTTCAGCATAATACATACTTCTAAAACAGTTTAACAAGATTTCAACAAATTTAATGCTCTTCTCTTATAAAACTTTTATATTAATTTTAACTAAATTAAAAATTAAAAAAGAAATTCAAACTAAAATTGAAATATTCTGTTTTTAATTGATCTATCCATTATCGACAACATATTGAAGTTCGTGGTGGACATATTTTGTTCATTGTCGGTTGTGGACCATCCATCTTTCAGCGCCATTTTTGTGCCATTCAACTTGAATGTAATCGTTCCTGGCCGGAAAAAGTTATAATAACAAAGATGCTGGACGACAGGTTCGATTTTAATAAGGTGCATCTCATTGACCAGATCAAGTCTGCCACATACGTGGAACGACGGCAGACATTTGGTCATCAAAAGAACATAATTTTTGGCTATACATGTCACTGGATCGACCAGAAATTCAATCGACGTTCCGTCGCACTGGCATGCACGCGAATGGCAGGAAGTCATACATCCGACAGAATTGCAGAGCTTGCCCAAAATATTAATGGCCCCTTTATGCTGGACAATGACAAGATTGTTTGTACAATAACAGACAATGGGAGCAACTTTGTTAAGGCGTTTAAGGACTTTGGTGTTGAATGTAAGTTCATAAATATAGATATAATATTCACCATGTTTACATTTCAATTTATTTTGAAGTCAAATATAATATTAGTGTGGAGGACGAAGAGTCAGACTCTGAAGATGACCTTCCCCAATTGGTTGAGCCGCCCGTAATCCGCCTACCAAAGCACCCTAGATGTGCAAGTCACACTCTGAATTTAGTCGCCACTACAGACTATATAAATATTATAAAGTCCAACGCTAAACTTCACGAGATGCACATTATTTTGCAAAGGTAATTAATGAATTTTTGTAAAATACGTCCATCATTTATTACCATGTGAAAAATTTTTCTAGATGCTCTGGTATTTGGAATAAGTGCAACCGCCCCAAATCTGCGGAAATAATTAAAAATCATTTATTGTGTTCACTTAAAACGCCATGTGCCACCAGGTGGAATACCCTGTACGATGCTTTTCAGAATCTGATCATTTGGGATCAATTTTGGGAGTATCAAAGCTGGCATCTAGAGAGCTACAATACTTGGAGGAGTAATGCCAAATAATGGAGCCCTTGGCAATAGGGCTTGACTTCCTGCAAGGGGAAAAAACCATGATGTATGGAAATTTTATTTCGACCCTAATTACCATTAAGGTAAGGTGGCAGAGAATGCAAATTTTAAACGCGGGTGGACAATTGTTCATGCACTAATGGGGAGGTTTAAAGGATCTTTGAGATTTTTCCCGATTGCCACGATGCCTTTTGGCAGCCATAGTATGTCCAGCCATTAAGCTGAAATTTGCGCCATGCTTAAAACTGCGCCAGAGTGGACAGAGGGCAAGTTAAAAGAAATGTTTCTTTTGCATGCCGAACAATTTTCGGACAACTCGCCTAGCACGTCTGCAGTCCAAAAGAAGACAAAACATTTAGTTTCTTTGATTATGGACAGAGTGCTGCAGGTATTTGTTTCAAATGATAAAATATTTATCTTATTTTGAATACATTATTTTTTTATTCAATATTTGGAAGAAACCCTATTCGTGTCGAGTTGGCGCGTTATTTAAATGATGAGGATGTTTCCATCGACAGCTTAAACCGATATCCAACCATAAAATCGGTATTTCTTAAATTCAATACGCCACTTCCGTCGTCTGCGCCTGTCGAAACGCGTTTCAGTTATGCTGGATTGGTAAACCAGCCAAAAAGGCAAAATCAAAAACCAAGTTGGTTTTGCTAAAAGCTAATAATATATTTTGAAAAACAAGCAAACAAAAACGATTTTTATTTACCCGGGTTTTAGAAAAGCATTATTTTTCATGCGATACAAAATTTGAATGAACATTGTAGTTGGTATATAAAATGGCAAAGTACTATATAATTTCTATACATATATAAATACTGAAATATATAGCATAATTATACCCTGAGCCCATTGAAAATGGGCAAAAAAGGGTATAATGTGTTTGGCAGAATGTATGTAACAGGCAGAAGGAGTGGTGGCAGACCTCATAAAGTATATATATTCTTGATCAGGATCAAAAGCCGAGTCGATCTAGCCCTGTCTGTCCGTCTGCTTGAACGCCTCGATCTCAGATACTATAAGGGCTAGAGACTTCAAATTTGGAGTGCAGGTTTGTGAATACCATACGCAGGTCAAGTTTGTTTCCAATTTTTGATAACACGCCTCCTTCGCCCACAAATTGCACAATACAATATACAGGCTCAATTTTTGACATAGCACTCCCTAACTGAACAATCAGTTGAGAAGTATGCGTATTAAGCGACCCTGAAAATTTCAAAGCGATTGACCCATAAAGAGAGAAGTTATTTCGGAATTTACATTTAATTCAATAATTACATTTGCATGGCAAATCGAACGTGCAAGCGAGACAGCATGTATACGTTTGTATGCAAGGCGCGCACAAAGACAGTACGAATTAGTACCCATTTTTTTTTGGGTACCAAATAAGAATTAAGCGATAAGCAAAAATATTATCGATATCATGTAATGAAAATGTTAATGTATAATTTATGTTTATACAAATATACAATTTGATTAAAATATAATTGTGTTAATATATAAGAATGTATTTTTGCATGGCAAAAGTCAGCAGAAGCTGATAGCTATGCATGAAATTGCATGAGAGAAAAAGCGATCATTTTGCAGCACTACTTTGCATCTTGCCGAGCACTGAAAGCTGCAAAATAATAATTTTAATTATTAATATTCGATTCCTTACATATATATAATAAGTATCTGCTTATTATCGTTGTAAAAAAAAAACTTAGCATTTTCCGCTTTAAGAATCCAATAAAATTGCAAAAAATTGCAAAATTTGGCAGGCTTGAATTTTTTGCGTAAGAGGGAGAGTGTGAGAGAGGAAAATGGGTGCTGCCAGATTGCAGGCTGAGCGAAGTTGTAGTTTGTGGCTACTCTTGACACACTCTACATCGATTGCAAGCGATTACGATTACGACTTGCGATTTACCAATTTATCAATTTCTAATTAATTTTAAATAAGTTTAATAAAATACCGAGTGATGTATTAGTTCAGTGAGGCATTAATAACGTAGTCTGGTGATAAGCACAGTGATTTAAGTTTGTTCATAGTTTCGCGTGTGTAATTTTTATAACCCTGAGTCCATTGAAAATGGGCACAATCAACTTTATAAAAGAGTACATGGCTAGGGTATCCTATTGTCGAGCGTGTTTCGACTGTACCTGCACCTCACCGCGAGCGAAGGAGCGATAGGCGCGAGCGAAGGAGCAGGGCGGAGCCCTTATTTTTTTAATATATTTTTCCAAAAATGGCAAATATATAAAAATATCGCTTGAAAAAAATATAAAAATATCGCGCGAAGAATATATAAAAACATCGATTAAAAAAATATATATAAATATCGCAGAAAATAGAACAAATAACAATATAACAATATCACAAAAAAAATAATAATAATAATTATATTTAAATATCGCAACAAATATATATAATAATATCATATAAAAATATCGCAGAAGTATCATATGGGGATATCAAATGAAATTACGATTTCACTAGCACTACTTTTTTTAATGCTAGTAAAATGACGATTTCATTAAAAAAGTAGTTAGTTAGGAACAACTCTGGACTCTTCCTAGACTTGAGCTGTGCGCGGCTCACCTTCTCGCAGATCTCCGTCGCTGAATCAGAAATCTTATACGGTTATTAATTGAACGGACTGTTCTTTGGTCTGACTCGAAGTTACACTTCATTGGCTCAAGTCACATCCTTGTCCTTGGCAACATTTGTGTCGAATCGTGTGGCTGAAATCCAAGAGTGGACAGAGAACGCTGAATGATGCCATGTACGACAAAGCCGAACCCAGCAGATATCGTTTCGAGAGGCTGCGATGTTGACGAATTGCTATCGTCATTTGGTTCTGATGGGCCTTCACTTTTGAAGGAAACCAAGAGATTCCTGGCCGGTTAATCATCCTCTGATTACAGCCGAGATGCGTACTTTGGAATGCAAAACAGCTGTCGGACTGGCAGCTATGGTAGACCGACCGGATCTTTGAAACCATCTATAGTTATTCATCGCATTCTAGACTGCTTACAGTGCTCTCGCTTATGTCTTCCGTATTATAAAGATATGTAGAAATAAATGAAATGTTTGAGAGTTGAAGAAGAAGTCATCCAACAATTTGAGTTTAAAGATGATAGATGGGGTTCGAAAGGCATGTGGGCCATAGCCTGCAGCGTCTCAATCCATTTATACATGAGAATAAGGATCTTGGTGCCCTTTATTGTTGATGCGAGTGGGCGGATCTGAATTTGCGTTCATCCCGCCAAGAGCTCCTACTCGGGGTCTGTGGAGGCAAGTGTAAAGTCTGCAAAGCACATACTCCTACGGACGGTAGGCAGCCTACTGTTGATTTGCAGAAGAGCTGCAGACGACGCTGGTCGCGGTGGAGGCCGTGCTCAATTCAAGGCCAATCGGAGCTCAGCGACGGAGGCGCTAACTCCGGGCCACCTGCCAGTGGGGACCACTTGCAGCAATGCCAGCAGAGGGCCCGGACCAGCAGGGTCTGACCTGCTGCCAGACATAATCGTCGGAGATCTGCGGTCGTCGCCGATTACAATCTGCCACTCAGAACTGGCTGGCAGAGTTGACGGCGCACAAAGGAAATTAGAACAAGCACTGAAAGGTTGTTAAGAGGCCTATCCATAAGCTGGCGCGGCTGCCAGTTTGATGAAGCGCAGAGCTTCATTGGTGCCGATGCTGGAGCAGTTCAGTGCATCTTTGTAGTTTAAATAAAATCATGAAGTTCAGTGTAACACTGCGGATGACAGTTGCGTTAATGACGAAAGAAGGTGCGAAAGGCGATCAATCACTGCGGACGGCTGTTCGCGTTAGTTACGAAAGAAACGAAGGGTGCGAAAGGCGACTAAATATATACAGCTAAGTTGGAAAATTTCCACGACGTCCGATCAGATCAAGCTATATATTGATCGAAAGGTTTAGTTAACTTACAATAGCATACTAAAACTTTTCTAATTCACCAATGTGAGATACGGGGTGTAAGGAGGGAAAATTTGTATGATCGCAGCAGTGTGGAGCCGTTAGGCTTTTTGGTAAAATTTATTTATTTTTCAAAATTTTATAAAAAAATACGCGTCGATTGATACCTCGATGACCCAAACTGTTAACTGGTTCAAAGATAAATAAATTTGAAACTTTTAGTGGACTTCTCAAATGAAATGAAAGTTAGTTTCTTTGTTTGTCCGTTTGTATCAAAGCTAAAAAAGCTTAGATGTAATGATGGGTTTTTTTCCACTTTAAATATCTAGAAATGTTTATTCTATGACTTTTCAATTTCCTGCCAGTTGGGCGGGGAAACGCTAACTTGCCAAAATTGAAACCTCAACAGTTTCAAACCATAGAAGCTACAGATATGTTCTATATCACTCATCTGCACTGGCACAAAAAGTAATTTTTATGTACAAAGAAGCTTACCCTTTTTACCTCACAGTGCACAATGCCAATTTTCGCTTTTTTTATAATAATTTATATTTATACCCGTTACTTAAAAAATAAGTAAAAGGGTATATTGTGTTCGTTGGAATGTATGAAACAGGGAGAAGGAGGCATCTCCGACACTATAAAGTATATATATTCTTGATCAGCATCAATAGCCGAGTCGATATAGCTATGTGTGTCTGTCCGTCTGTCCGTCCGTCCGTCCGTATGAACAAAAGGATCTCAGAGACTATAAGAGATAGAGATACAAACTTTCTCACAGACTTCTATATACCCCACGCAGATCAAGTTTGTTTCAAATTGAAGCATGCCCCTCCGCCCTCGCAAATAGCGAAACCTTGCTCTGTCTGTTTGAACAAAGGGATCTCAGAGTCTATAAGAGATAGCGTAACCAAATTTGACAGACAGATTTCTATATACCTTATGCAGATCAAGTTTGTTTCAAATTGAAGCCACGCCCCCCTCCGCCCCCGAAAATCGCGAAAAACCAGTTTTTATGATAAAACGTTTTTTGTGAAAATAAACGTTATCTATTAGTATTATCTATTATCCCACTGAATTGCATCAAGATCGGACAAGTAGAACGGCAGTTATGGCGATTTAATGTTTTCAAAGTGATTTCTTTAAACGAAGGGTTCTCAGAGTCTAAAAGAGATAGAATAACTAAATTTGGCTCGCAGATTTCTCTACACACTACGCAGGTCAAGTTTGTCTTACATTTTTATCACGCCCCCCTCCGGCCTCGCAAATCGCGAAAAACCACCACACCCACAGAATTTAAGATAATACGTTTTGTGGGTATTAGAGCTGTGTTGCTATTATCTATTATCCTATAAAATCAGCAAGATCGGACAAGTAGAACAGCAGTATTAACGTGCCAAAGCTCTTGAAGCAAAATTAGCTCCTTAGAGTATGCAATAGTTTTAATATTGTTAGACAACAAAAATGCATAAAATAATTCTCAACTGGCTCTGACGACGAATATGACATTCGGCTTGAATCGCTACTCGACTCAACCCAAATGGTACCGATGAATCTTCAATGATGATGGAACTGGCATCTATCGAATCGTATTGAGCATACTACTTGCATTTATGCAAGTGTAGTATGTTGTTGAGCGTGTCAAGTCACCGGTTACCATATAGAGAGGTCGCTAACCAAGGGGATTGACATTTAGCAAAATTATAAACCTGAAGAAGTTGCTAATTTAAAATTTTTTGAATCGACAACTAAGTAACAACAGCAACACAATATGCCAAGCAAACTTTTCTGTCATTCTTGTGCATAAGAATTCTCAACTGGATTCAGGCAATAAAATAACAAAAATTAATAATAACAAAATCCTTTCTTCTTAAAAAAATACTTTTATACATATTTAAGTTAAGTAACGGGTATCCTATAGTTGGGATCTCGACTATAACCTTTCCCACTTGTTTAATTTTGTAATTAAGTAATAAGAGAAGTAATATGGCAATTTGGGAGGCTACAAAGATGTTTTAGTTTTTTTTTTTAAATTTATTTATAATTTATTTAAATTATTTTATATTGACATTTATATAAATGTTATGTTAAAGTTCTATGTAAATTTAGTGTTTTATAAATTTACTATGAAAATTTATGTTTCTAATAAATTTATCTGTTAACTTTTTTGATTTAAATATATTATTTAATTAAATTTTGAGCTTCAATTATGTTACTATATGAATTAATTGTTGGTTAGTTTATTTATTACAAAATTTTACATGTTAAACATGTAGTTTTAATTTAATCTCTGTTAAGGATTTACATGAATGTCGGCGTATATATAAAAATTTAAGTTTATCTTAAATATTATTTAATTCTTAGAAGTGGCTGTTTTTGGATAGTAAGTACGGGGTCTCCGACAGTCGAGTATGCTCGACTGTAGCACCACCGACTAGTTTAAGCTTAACTTGCACTATCCACTTTCGTTCACTTTCACAATTGATTTTTAATTGACTTCACTGACCCTTACTTACCTCATTGCCAATGCATTAAAGCCACTTGAGAATTGTAAGAACTCTGATCACTTAAATTCGAATTACATAGTTACAGCATACTTTTAAGAAATGACGTCATACCAACTTCATTTAAATAGAATTTTTTTATATAATATTATTTATTAAAATTTTGTTGTGCATTATAAAAAAAGTCTTATACAAACATCGATTAAAACATATATATAAAAATATCGCTTGAAAAAAAATATAAAAATATCGCAGAAAATAGTACAAATAACAATATCACAAAAAATAATAATAATAATAATTATATATAAATATCGCAAGAAATATATATAATAATATCATATAAAAATATCGCAGAAGCATCATATGGGGATATCAAATGAAATCATCGCATAAAATATATATATATTGCAAAAATTTCTAAAAAAAAATATCGCTAAATATCAAATAAAAGTATCGAAAAAAAATAATAATGATAACATAAAAATATTAAATAACTAGTCAGCCGGTGCTACAGTCGAGCATACTCGACTGTTGGAGACCCCGTACTTACTATGGCAAAAACTAATAATGGAAAAAATAAAAAAATATTTAGTTAACTTAAATGCATATTCTATTATATTAGTAACAATGTCTAATAAAACAAAAAAGTTTTTCATACTAAGACTTAATTTTCACCCGATCGGTCCTATGACAGCTATATGATATAGTGGTCCGATTTGAACCAACTTTAGACTGGATATATAAAACCAAGTCGTATGCTTATTGTATCAGTTTGCTTTAGATATCTCATAAAACAAAAAAGTTGTTCATACTAAAACTTGATTTTTGACCGATTGTTCCTATGGGCGCTATATGATATAATGAAACAATTAAACATGTATTCAACATTTAATGTCAATATAACAATCATAAATAATAATTTCAATAAATTGTAAAAATTAAAAAAATAGCTTAATATCAGCTGGAAAAAAAAGTTGTTCCCGCCGGGAATCGAACCCGCAACAAAGTTGCCAAAAATGTTAACTGACAGAGGCTCAACGTGTTGAGCCACTCTCGCACTTATGCGTTCAACCTCCCAAATGGCCATATTGCTTATTTTAGTTCTCAATTGCAAAGTAAAAGAAATAAATTATATTTTAACATTTAATGTTAATATTACATTTTAAATAAGCACTGAGTTTGTTTAAATATAAAATAAAATTGAATTCGAACATAAATAAATTAAAAATCTTTCGCCCACGGCAGGACTCGAACCCACGAGCACCGTCCGACTCCCCGACTCAGAACACTGCGCCACGTAAGCCCCGACCGATTGGACGCCAATTTGTGATATAATATTTTAATACAATTTTTTATTTTATCAAGTTATTTACTTAAGTTTTAACTACTATCAACGCGCCATCGACGAATTAAACAGCAAAATTTATTATTTGAATATCTTCGCCATTTACTGTGCGATCGGAAATTTTTAGCAAAAATCTAGGACAATTATATCTTCGTCTGTGCAAAATCTGGTATTTCTGGCTTTCAAATTGCTCTTGTAATTTCGATATAAAATTTTCTATGTCGATTTGCAGGCGGTTAAGGGGGCGTGGCCAAATTTTGAACTAAAGTTGATCTGCTTGCAATATAGAGGAACCCACATACCAAGTTTGGGGTCTCTAGCTCTTATAGTCTCCGAGATCTAGGTGTTCATACAGACAGACAGACAGATCGACGGACAGACGGACATTGCTATATCGACTCGGCTGTTGATGCCTTCTGCCTGTTACGCACATATTCGGTAAAAACCCAATAGACCCTGTACTTTTTTTAAGTACGGGGTCTAAAAAGAACGCAAAAAATAAAAATATGAAGAAATATTATCAATATAATACAAAAGATAAAACTATCATTTAAAATATCGCATTTATCGGATAAAACTATCGGATAAAACTATCGGATAAGACTATCTGATAAGACTATCGGAAAAGCTATCGGAAAAACAATTTTCCAAATTTTTCAATTTTTTTTTTAATTTTCAAAAAATTATTTTCAATGCTAATTAAAACGGGCTTTCATTGTCATTACTTAATGCCAACGAAAAATTTTTAATTTAATGCCAATTAAATAATTTTTCACTAGCAAAACTTTTTTCAATGCTAGTCAAATAACGATGTCACTAGCACTACTTTTTTCAATGCTAGTGAAATGAAATTTCTTTAGCACTACTTTATCAATGCTAGTGAAATTTCAGTAGCAATCCTTTTTTTAATGCTAATTAAAAAGTAATGATAATGCTTATGGACCCAATTCTGGAAGAGTCTTAGTCTTGAGGGGGCTACTTCGGACTTGGATGTCAACAAGGAAACACCTTCTGCAGTATGAATGCGTATATATTGATTCATATTATATATATATATATATATTCGTTTTGGGATTGATTCATCCCAATCAAACCTTTGTAGCCAGAGCTCTTGTAGTAACATCTTTGCCTTGATAATCAGAGGGCTTAACAGGCCAAGCGGATCAAATATCCTCGATGACACCGAGAGAATGTCGCTCTAAGACCATACGTCACAGTGCTTAACCTGAAGGACCTCAAAGAGTCTGATGGGTTCTTGCCTGTACATTTTTGTGATGTCAGCTGTCAGAGCATACTTGTGTAGTCGAAGTCGGAGCAGAGTCGAATACAACTCTTCTTGAATGGTCGGTCCAACCATCAGAAGATCATTCAACGCAACTTGACACGAAGTACGACAAGATGCGTCAAAAACAACGCGTAACTTCGTCGACGTGCTCTGTGGTCTTAGGACACACTGGTGCGGAATAAAATAGTGTGAAGTACTTGGAATTTGAGTGTCTATTTCAGACATATGGCCAAGGGAAACATATTCTTCCATAAATTCCAAGTACATACGCTTAAGCTCAGGATCACGAGACAAGCGTCTTTCGAACGACATAAAACGACGCTTAGCATCCTCGAAAGAGATGCCAAGCTGATTTGGATCCGACTTAAATGCTAGTCGCACTTCAAATCGACCTGACGGCAATATTTTTAAATTATCTAGAAAGTGGCTCTCACATAACTTGTGTTCATCTGTTTGAACTTTTTTAAGTGACGGCAATTCTTCCAATGACCAAAACTTCTGCAATGTTGTGTCTATCGATGTATATGTGTCTTCCTGACAAGTTAGGTTTACTACCTGAGCCGTCTTGTGTCCTGTTGGCGTATAACGCCCGAAGACAATCCAACCAACAAGAGTTTTTTTCAGAATCGGACAATTTGGACCTTGTTTAATTTGACCGACAGAGAGCAGTTCAGAGAACGTCTCAGCTACGATGAGCATGTCGATCTTCTGTGGCTTGTTGAAGTATGGATCAGCCAACTGCAGGTTCTCTGGGATTTTCAAACCATTGACATTAACCGTGTGGTCAGGCTAATAACCAGAAATGGTTTTCAAGACCCACAGGTCTAATGAAACAGCGTATTGTGTGCACGATTGCATACTCTGCACCTATTTGCCTTGCATTTGGCAGTTAATACATAATGAAGCCGCCTTGGCGAACTCAAAACGCTGCTGCACTGATTGCGCGGCATATCCGGAACAGCTCAAAATGTTATGATCTTCGGAATTACAGAAAAGGCATTTGAGGGACACCTAATTGTTACTACCACTGACCACAGAACAGGAAACAGAACTTAGATTATGAACCAGTTTTTCATACAAGCCTATAAAATTCTTAAACTCTGAGTATTTTCCACTAAACTTGGGAAGTGCCAGATGCGGAAGACGTGTGCGTGTATTCGCAACAGGAATGACTGCCTGCATATCAGGACTGAGTCTCTTTACAACGGACCGTAAACGAGCTGTAGTCGTTATGCAGACCTCTTTCAGCTCTCTCCTATATTCATCGTCCGGATGAAAAGATTCTACTCGAGTTTGATATTTTAACGTGTTCTCTTTATGTGAGGCGAACATTTCTAGTCTACATTCTAATTCTGTAGAGTCAAGGTTTACTATACCTTGATCAATTTGGTCATGTAAACGAAAAATGCTTTTAACGCACACATTTCGTTTCTTTTTTGCACCATCGTAAGTCTCCTTATACACAATTTATACTGGCCGCATCATTGATGATATCGCATCATTTCGAAGGTGCCAGAATTTTCCCATATAAAACCTGTGGATAGATAATGAGTCAAATTTGTCAAGATGCGACGAATGTTCCGAAAGAGTGACCGTATTCGACTAGTACTTCATAGAAATATAGTATTTTTTCGTGACAAAATCGAAAGAGTCGATAAACAACAGAAAAATTCATGACGAGAAAACAAAAATAATTTTGAAAAAAAAACGATTTTTGAAAAAATAGAAAAAGAAGTGAAAAGAAGCACCAAAGAGTACTCGATGTCCGTGAACATTCTGGTTGACACATAAGAAATTACAAGTAATAAATACACGTAACAATTATTTTTAATAATGTAATAATTTAATATTGTGCTAATTCACACACCATCCTTTCCCTGTGTCGACGAGTCCAGATATTCATCAACGTCGACAGTAAAGGAACGAACTGCCAGTGATGTGCCGCGTAAACTACACCATGTAGATCACACGATAGTCTACGTGTAAGCAATTGAGTGTCAACTATAAATTGTAAAAAATGTAGACAATGCCGACAATGTGAGAAGAGTGAGCTGGCGCACTTAAGGGAAAAAGTTATACCACAAAAAAAACCTCTAAACGAGGTAAAAGTCAAGTGACGAAAGCAATTTCTAGACCCCAAATTTCTGATATCCAATTTTGTGACGAACAAAATTCAGTTTAATTAAAATTTTAAATAAAATATAAATTAATAAAAAAAAGCGAAAATTGGCATTGTGCAGAGTAAAAGGGTGATCTTCTTTGTACATAAAATAACTTTTGCAGTGCATGCCAATTTTCGTTTTTTTATATTAATTTATATTTTTATTTAAAAATTTTAAATTAAACTTTTCTGTCACAAAATTGATATCAGAAATTTGGTCTAGAAATTCTGTCAATTAGACTTTACCTCGTTTAAGGTTTTTTTTGGGATATCAGAAATTTTGCAATTGCTTTGCTTTTGACATTATAACTTTATCATTAATGGAGGCAAATAGTAAAATATAAAAATTTAGTTGTTGAACGTATTTCATATTTTAAAAAATTTTTTTCTTTAATTATAAAGAAAAACAAGTGGGAAAGGTTATAGTCGATATCCCAACTATAGGATACCCGTTACTTAACTTAAATATGTATAAAAGTATTTTATTAAGAATTTTTTTTTTTAGAAGAAAGGATTTTGTTATTATTAATTTTTGTTATTTTATTGCCTGAATCCAGTTGAGAATTCTTATGCACAAGAATGACAGAAAAGTTTGCTATTGTGTTGCTGTTGTTACTTAGTTGTCGATTCAAAAAACTTTAAATTAGCAACTTCTTCAGGTTTATAATTTTGCTAAATGTCAATCCCCTTGGTTAGCGACCTCTCTATATGGTAACCGGTGACTTGACACGCTCAACAACATACTATACTTGCATAAATGAAAGTAGTGCTCAATACGATTCGATAGATGCCAGTTCCATCATCATTGAAGATTCATCGGTACCATTTGGGTTGAGTCGAGTAGCGATTCTGCCGAATGTCATATTTGCATCGTCAGAACCAGTTGAGAATTATTTGATGCATTTTTGTTAAGTCTATAATATTAAAACTATTGCATACTCTAGGAGCTAATTTTGCTTCAAGAGCTTCGGCACGTTAATACTGCTGTTCTACTTGTCCGATCTTGCTGCGAATAGATAATAGATAATAGCAACTTGCAACTCTAATACCCACAAAAACGTATTATCTTAAATTCTGTGGGTGTGGTGGTTTTCGCGATTTGCGAGGGCGGAGGGAGGCGTGAAAAATGTAAGACAAACTTGACCTGCGTGTGTGTGTAGAGAAATCTGAGCCAAATTTGGTTATTCTATCTCTTTTAGACTCTGAGATCCTTTTGTTTAAAGAAATTACTTTGAAAACATTAAATCGCCATAACTGCCGTTCTACTTGTCCGATCTTGATGCAGTTCAGTGGGATAATAGATAATACTAATAGATAACGTTCATTTTCACAAAAAACGTATTATCATAAAAACTGTGTGTGTGGTGGTTTTTCGCGATTTTCGGGGGCGGAGGGGGGCGTGGCTTCAATTTGAAACAAACTTGATCTGTAAGGTATATAGAAATCTGTCTGTCAAATTTGGTTACGCTATCCTTATAGACTCTGAGATCCCTTTGTTCAAACAGACGAGCAAAAGGTTTTACGCTATTTGCGAGGGCGGAGGGGGCGTAGCTTCAATTTGAAACAAACTTGATCTGCGTGGGGTATATAGAAGTCTGTGAGTGAAAGTTTGGTATCTCTATCTTTTATAGTCTCTGAGATCCTTTTGTTCATACGGACGGACGGACGGACAGACGGACAGACACACATGGCTATATCGACTCGGCTATTGATGCTGATCAAGAATATATATACTTTATAGTGTCGGAGATGCCTCCTTCTCCCTGTTACATACATTCCAACGAACACAATATACCCTTTTACTTATTTTTAAGTAACGGTATAACTAGGGGTTTGCCCCTGCTCGCTTTTGTTTCGCGTTGCAGCGAGCATACTCTTACTGTAGGAGACCTCGTACTTACTATGAAAAAAAAGTTTTCATACTAAGACTTGATTTCACCCGATCGGTCCTATGACAGCTATATATATAGTGGTCCGATTAGAACCAACTTTGTTCAGGATATATAAATCTTAAATAAATGCATATTCTATTAGTTTGGTTACGATATCTAGTAAAACAAAAAAGTTTTTCATACTAAGACTTAATATTGGACCGATCGGTCCTATGACAGCTATATGATATACTAGTCCGATTTGAACCAACTTTGGTCAGGATATATAAAACCAAGTTAAATGCATATTGTATCAGTTTGGTTGAGATATCTCATAAAACCAAAAAGTTTTTCGTACTAAAACGTGATTTTCGACCGATAGAAAATGTATTTATTCACTTAACAGGTAATATCTTCCGAAACCCCCCAACCAAAATGTTTCATATAAAAAAAACGCGAAATTACAACATATTAAAATTTAACAGAAATCGTTAGAGCCGTTTTATCAGAAATCGCCAAAATGTAAGCTAAAAAACTTTATTTCACCTGTAAAATGTTACCTGAGTACTTTAGAAAAAAAGTTTAAAAGTACGCCTAAAAGCCCTGTTGAGGTTTCAATTTTAGCGGGATTTAGCGTTTTCCCGCTAAACTAGCGGGAAATTGAAAAAGTCGTAGAACAAACATTTCTAGACTTTCGAAAGGAATCAATCCCCATCATTACATTTAAGCTTTAGCGCTTTGATGCAAACAGACAAACAGACAAACAAACTGACTTTTCATTTCATTTTGAGAAGTCCACTAAAATTTTCAAATTTATTTATCTTTTGAACCAGTTATCGGATTTGGGTGATTGAGGTATCAATCAACGCGTATTTTTAAGTAAAATTTTTAAAAAATAAAAAATTTTACCAAAAGACCCCAACAGCCCCATTAGCTACAATCATTTAAATTTTTCCCCTCCCACTTACATCCCCGTATCTCATGACCCAGGCTGGTTTGAAAAAGTTTGAGTATGCCATTTTGTAAGTTAAGACTTAACCTTTCGATCGGAATATAACTCGATCTGATCGGACAGTCGTAGCAAATTTTCCAACTTAGCTGTATATATAGTTAGTCGCCTTTCGCACCCTTCGTGATGCTTTCGTCACTAACGCGAACTGCCGTCCGCAGTGATAAATTTGTTGAATATAAATTAATTATATTCAATTAAAGTTGGGTAATTATCCAACTTTATTGTTAATTATTATAATATTATGGTGCACCATAATGGAGTTGTATTAAATGGTTTGAAATTTGTTCGATTTGTCGAATGACAGAAGTGATCGAGAGAGGTAAGTCCGTGATTATGAGTAATTTAGTTTGTTCATTTGATTGTTCTGCTCGCTTGTTCAGATGGAGATGTATGAAGTTTTAGGAGATTTTCGGGCTGTTTTGCTTTCTGTGTCACCCTGATTATAGTGCATTTGAAACACATTGTCGAGCTTTATAAGAATTTTAAGTACAGGATCAATCGACATTATTAAAAGCGACAGAAATATTAACTAAGAATTCCAAAATTATTAAGAAATATATAATTTTATATAAGTATAAGTTATATCTAACGTGTAAATTAATACAATATAAATATTATAGATAATTGCAATTGGGTGACACATTGCATTTAGCTTTTTGTTTTAATTTTAGCAAGGGTTTCAGACCTTTTAAAACAAAAGACAACAGCAGCAAAAATAAACCAGCAGCGTAGCCAAACCTATGAAGGATACTATTTTAGACATTGTTTATGCATTGTTGGCATTGTTTGCGGATTGTTTACATTGTGTACGCATTGTCGTCACCAATGTGTAGACATTCAAAAATTACGCGTAATGGCACAACACTGCGAACTGCACAAAAAAGACAAACGTTGACTTCGGAAGCCGAGATTTTAGAGCATTTGAAGGGGACGAACAATAACTGCAGAGAGCCTGGTAGGAACTGCTTGAAGTCGAGGCGCCTTGGATAAAGAGTAGATCCTGCCAAAATCAATTTTAAGAAATGTCAAAAGAATAAAACTTATAAATGCAAAGATATCGAAACTCTTATAATTTGCGCATACTTTCTCCTCAGTGAAATCCAAGCATAGCTGATTCCTGACATTGGTAAGAACCTCTGTGGCAGCTCCCTGAATACAGTGTTCTTTACAAGCCTTCAACTTTTCGTGCACATTTTATTCTTTGTTTACGAGCGCCATTATCATATTGGTAAAGGCATTGTAATTACCGAATGCACCGTTAAAGAGATTTTTGCTCATTTTGGATCTATTTCATTTTTGTTTTGTTTACGTCTCGAATTGTTTTTGACACTGACAGTAGTTCTGAAAATAAGTCTTCAATGTAAACACTTGCATCATTTTTTTGCATATTCGACAATGATGGCCAGTATAAAATGGGTATCGAATTTATTACTCGATTAAATTATTATTAATCTTAATTAATATCGAATAATAAATTTAAAATAAATTTAGTATTCGATAAATTATTTTAAATAGAAGAACAATCGATATTCGATTAATTAGTTGAATAAAAAATCGAATTTTTATTCGAAACGAAATTGCACACGACACCAACTGCACAGCTGCCGCTTTGCATAAAACGAAAACGAAAGTAGCGGGCCTGCAGCTAGCTTGGCGTATGTATGTGTGTGCTTAATGCACTTGTATGCAAGCAATTGGTTAGAACAACTGTAATTGCAATTGTACGTAATTGCAATTGAGGGGGAACGAACGACTGAGCGAAGAGAAGTTGAAATAGCAATTAATTTTCTTTTTTATTAATTTCACCGTTGCTCAGAAGCACTAATCGCACACAAATTTTTAATTAAACAAGATTATCTCCAAAGCGGCGGTTAGTGCGAAAGCAATTTTAATATGTGGCTGCCGATGATAGCAAAAACATACCAGAAACTGCTACATTTCGAATTCCATTTTTAGAATCAATCGTTAGCAACTAAAATTGAGATTTGAGGCACTTTTTATTGTTTCTGATGATTTGAATTATTAAACAGGACTTTAACACTAAATCCATATTGGACAGTAAACTTGAAAAGCATACAATGAATTTGACAACGATTTTTTAACGATTCACATCACATCCTTCACATGACGTCGGCATAAGCACATCGTTTATTAAGCAAGCTACAAATAAATTTGAACCACTTACGATCATCAATTTGACAAGATAACTTAGCAGTCTCCGTTTGCTATCAATAGAATATCTCCACACATGGGTAAAGTAATTTATGATTTTGCTTTCATAAAAGCTAACAACTAATACCTCAATTTGGGGGACGTTAAATCAATTTTACAATTTTAGAAAGAACAAACCATTATAAAATTAAAGTTTAAAATTCTTAATTTTATCATGTATTTTTATACCCGTTACTTAAAAAATAAGTAAAAGGGTATATTGTGTTCGTTGGAATGTATGTAGAAGGAGGCATCTCCGACACTATAAAGTATATATATTCTTGATCAGCATCAATAGCCGAGTCGATATAGCCATGTGTGTCTGTCCGTCTGTCCGTCCGTCCGTCCGTATGAACAAAAGGATCTCAGAGACTATAAGAGATAGAGATACCAAACTTTCACTCACAGACTTCTATATACCCCACGCAGATCAAGTTTGTTTCAAATTGAAGCTACGCCCCCTCCGCCCCGCAAATAGCGAAAACCTTTTGCTCGTCTGTTTGAACAAAGGGATCTCAGAGACTATAAGAGATAGCGTAACCAAATTTGACAGACAGATTTATATATACCTTACGCAGATCAAGTTTGTTTCAAATTGAAGCCACGCCCCCCTCCGCCCCCGAAAATCGCGAAAACCACCACACCCACAGTTTTTATGATAATACGTTTTTTGTGAAAATAAACGTTATCTATTAGTATTATCTATTATCCCACTGAATTGCATCAAGATCGGACAAGTAGAACGGCAGTTATGGCGATTTAATGTTTTCAAAGTAATTTCTTTAAACAAAGGGTTCTCAGAGTCTAAAAGAGATAGAATAACCAAATTTGGCTCGCAGATTTCTACACACCACGCAGGTCAAGTTTGTCTTACATTTTATCACGCCCCTCCGCCCTCGCAAATCGCGAAAACCACCACACCCACAGTATTTAAGATAATACGTTTTTGTGGGTATTAGAGTTGCAAGTTGCTGTTATCTATTATCCTATAAAATCGCAGCAAGATCGGACAAGTAGAACAGCAGTATTAACGTGCCGAAGCTCTTGAAGCAAAATTAGCTCCTTAGAGTATGCAATAGTTTTAATATTATTAGACTTAACAAAAAGATTGACATTTAGCAAAATTATAAACCTGAAGAAGTTGCTAATTTAAAATTTTTTGAATCGACAACTAAGTAACAACAGCAACACAATATGCCAAGCAAACTTTTCTGTCATTCTTGTGCATAAGAATTCTCAACTGGATTCAGGCAATAAAATAACAAAAATTAATAATAACAAAATCCTTTTTTCTTAAAAAAAAAATTCTTAAAAAAATACTTTTATACATATTTAAGTTAAGTAACGGGTATCCTATAGTTGGGATCTCGACTATAACCTTTCCCACTTGTTTTTTCAGTAACGGGTATAAAAAGCGAAAATTGGCATTCAAAGTTCGCGTTTATTTTGATTTAAATATAGCAGCGTTTGGTCAGGCGGCCGGCTTAGTACTAAGGTAGTGCAGAGGACTCACGAAGACTCACGAACACGGGGTGGCGATTTCGAACCCAGTCCGAGAATAATTTTATGTTTATTTAATTTTATTAACATTTTTATAAATTTTACGATATTTAACAACTTGGTCAAAATCGTTACTATATTATAAAACTGTCATAGGAGGAATCGGGTTCATATTAAGCTTTAGTATAAAAAACTTTTTCTGTTTTCCAAATTTTGCGGTTTTCCCAAACTCCAATTGCTAGCAGCTGGGAGCGTGAATATAATTATTCGTTTCTTTTTCAAAAAATAATATCTATATATGTAAATTTTTTTTGTCCAACTGACTCACTGACTGACTTAGCATTGTACAGCCCAGACTATGAAGCTTGGCCACAATATTCTTAAGATAATTTTGTCACGATCCTTCATCGGGCTAACTCGGTCGGCGATATGAGTTCGTGCAACAAATTAATATTATGCAGCACTTGCGAATAAATAAGAAAGCAGATAGATATTCAATATAAATTGTATTTGTTTATTATGTATTATGTATTATGTAAATGGTATTTGTTTATTATTTCAATGTAGGTTTATTTGATTTCGATGCGTTGCGTTGCTGAATGGTGTCCTCGGGTCTCTGTCCTGAAATCCGATGCAGGCTCGTCGCTCGTCGGTCGCTGGTCTCACTCCTGGTTGTAGCTCGATTCGTTTTCTTCGTACTGGGAACCCGCTACTGCAAGGGTATGGAGCAGATCCTGCGACAGCTAGGATTGTCGAACGTAGATCCTGCGACCGCAAGGATAAGTCCCCCTTGACCCGCTCTTGCAGGGACGACTAAATCTATGTCCTGCTTCAGCAAGGACGGATAAACTAGGTCCTGCGACAGCGAGGAGAATGAACGACCCTGATCCTGCGTTCTCCAAGGACTCTCCGCTTAATTTTGCTCGCTTACAGCTGGGTTAGCTCAAGCCCTGCTAATGCGAGGACGACTAAGACTACGTCCTGCAACCGCTAGGTTCGCTTAATTTACTCCTGCGACAGCAAGGCTCTCTTAGTTTACTCCTGCGACCGCAAGGCTCTAGGATACTAATGCTACTATTACAATTACTGGATCCTGCTACTGCAAAGTTATCTACGGTGTGTCCTGCGACAGCAAGGACTATATCCTGCTACAGCAAGGATATCTACGATGGTTCCTGCGACAGCAAGGATTATAACCTGCTACTGCAAAGTTATCTACGGTGTGGCCTGCGACAGCAATGACTATATCCTGCTACAGCAAGGATATCTGCGATGGTTCCTGTGACAACAAGGATTATACCCTGCTACTGCAAAGTTATCTAGGATGTGTCTTGCGACAGCTAAGACTATATCGTGCTACAGCAAGGATATTTTCGATGTCTCCTGTGGCAACGAGGATTATAACCTGCTACTGCAAAGTTATGTTTACGGAGGATCCTGTGACAACAAGGATTGCTGGGTTGTCCTGCTATTGCAAGGACCGATCGGTGTTGCTTGGTTGCTTGCTTCACTCAAAGTGTGTCCCGCATGCGCTGTTGCGCGCCCTTTTATACTCTGGGCCGCAGTAGGCAACGGGACTTCTGCTCGTCTAACAGAGGCGTCGCTGAAAATGTGCAATTGTTGTGGGGAACACATATTTGTTCCTCACACTCCCCTCTTTTTTCGGGTAACCAAATGACAAGTCTTGGTATATTTTTTCTTTCTATTTAATTTTGATTCCCGCATCTCTCGCGGAACACGCGGATTCGCCCCTGCCCCGCCTTAATTTTATACCGGCGCCCCTCATCCCACACCAGGTATACCCGGCGCTTCCCAGGGTTTAGTTCCTTCGATGCCTGGACCACGTCCCGCGGCCAGGGCACGCCCACCAACTCCTCGTACATGGTGTGCGGCCTCGGCGTCCCCTCGAAATTCTCCTCCTGCGCCGCCCGTGGGAATGCCAGCTGATGGCCCCAGTGGGCAGATGGGCTGCTCGGGTGGGCAGCTGGGCTGCTCCGTGGGGCAGGTGGGATGCACCGGTGGGCAGAACGGCTGTCTGGGGGGCAGAACGGCTGCTCCGGGGGGCAGGTCGGCTGCTCCGGGGGGCAGGTCGGCTGCCCATGACCCTGGGCTTCGGCGCCGGCGCAGCTGGTGCTGGCGTGGTTTTCCTCCTCCGACTCCGATGAAATCTCCCACACTGTGGGGGACATGGCGCGGGTCGGGATCGCCCTCTTCTCCTCCTTGGCAGGCCACCACAGCGGCGGGACCTGCCGCCACTGCTGATCCTCGTCCAAGATGGGTAACGTGGCCAGCTCCAGGACGTCGGTGTGCCCGGCCAGGTGTAGGTCGGGCAGCTTTGGCGCCCTACGGCGAGGGTGAAACGGCAGCCTGGTGGGTTTTCGCGTTGTCGTCTGCGTGTTGCTCATCCTGTCTCTTGATCTTCAATGTCCAGCTGCTTGGGCGGTCGCCCTTTTATAGTCGCCGCGCAGGCGCGATTTTCGGTTTGCCCTTCGTTTCTTTTGGTCTCTTGTTTCCTCTCCTCTCGTGCCCTTTGGCGACCGCAACCGTCCTCTGATTGGACACTTGTGCCCAGGATTACGGTTTCTCTCTCGGGTTTTTTCCCGCTATGTATGTATGTATATATATATGTATGTGTGTGTGTATGTACATACATAAATCGGCAATTTGAAAATTGTAAGCTGAACACAATTAATGGTGTTAAATTGTTAACAATTTAATTTGTAACCCCGCCCACAATTGTGTTAACTTATTAACAATTTTATTAAATTGTTTCGGGTCAAATTGCTTTGGAAAGCATTATTAACATTTTTCGGCTGTTAATAATTTAAAAAATGTGAAGGGCCATATAAATTTTGCCCACGCCCCCACGGGGGCGCGAACCTCGATCTTCGGTCTAGAACGCACAGCAGACGGCGCCTCAAAGCAGGCGGCCTCTGGCAGTAATCGCAACAACAATTATGTGGGCTAATTGTTTGCTTTGCTGACGTCACAGCAACGAAGCTGCAGCTGTTGGCTGTTCTTTCCCTTTATGTGCAATTATATATGTATGTATATATGAACAATAGCGATCTCGTGTTGCATTTCCCTCGTCGTATATATATATATATATACGTACATATATATATATAGATATGTACTCCTGTTTACATATATTTGCTCCCTCGTTGTGGTTGTTCTAATGTTTATATATATGTATAATGAATTCCGCGCATAATAAATCCCTCGCTGTGTAGATATTTGTATTTGTTATTATAAACAAATTTTCATTTCTTTGGTTTTTGCTCTATACATTACATTATGTATGTAAGTGTATATATATATATATATGTATATATAGGTGTCATTACTCATGTAATAGTTCCTTCGCTGTAATTATAGACATATATATATATAAACCTAAACATATGTACATAATACATTTCGCGCATCATAATTCCCTCGTTGTGTATATTTGTTTTAATTGTTCGGCTCAATCGGACGCGATGCACCCAACAACAAATAGCGTCGCTCTATGTTGCCTTTGTTGTGCATTCTCTGAGAGCAATTCCTCTCAGTTGTGTTCAAATCTTAGCGTCTTGGTTGTCGGCAATGTGCAATGCATATCAGCGAAATATAACCGTTCTTCTCTTTTAGCTTTCCTTTGTTTCGCTGTCTTGCGGCGCTCTCTGTGACTTAGTTGTCGGGTCATTGCTATGCAAGGAAAACGAAAAGTAAACAACAACAAATGTTTGTCTTTTGCTTTGCCGGCCACTGACCGCCGCGACAACAACAAATGTTTGGGCTCTCTTATCTTTCGTTCGCTGCGTTGCGTGAAACGTAAAATCAACAACAACATTTTCGTTTTGCAGATGTTGGGCTCTTATCTTTCGCTGTGCGTTGCGTTGAGTTCGATGCTGCTCTCGAACAAGTATGCACAGTGGGCCGCGCTGATTGTTCCAACGTTGAATTAACTCTGTTGTTCATGCCGGTTATATAGTGTACATGTATATATATATATATATATAATAACTATGTTCAATCCGGTTTAGTTATAAAAAAATAAACTTTATTTATAATACGGAAAAGGCGAACATTCGACAGAGAATAAATCTAGACTAATCATAATGTGTTGGCGACGCTTAGCAAACCTCGGCTGTGGGATCTTGGAGATGGAATCTGCTCTTAAGTAAACAGAGATCTTAGGGATCGCTCTCTTGAGATGACGAACGTTTAGTGCTAAGCAACAGCTTAGATTTGTGCCGCGTTGACAATACTGACCCTTAGTGAGCTAGCGGATGTTTATGTTAACATTAGGTTCGTGGAGCACTTGAAATGTTATTTTCACTGGCCCTCTATTCTTGTTGATATCTTATTACTTGATACGAGAATGTGCTTAGGCATACATAAGTGGGGTGTCGTATTAAATAATATAAGTGGGTATGTGTAGTGGATATGTCACTTCCCCATCCATAAAAAATTAGCCTGTCCTCAGGCGGTGATTGTAGGGTATAAAGTTGGGATAGATTCGAGTACAATATTTGGATTTTCGTTAATGCTTGAAATTTGATTTAAGTTTACATTATTTGTTTGTGGGTTTGTTTCTGTTTGTTTCTTATAATTAACAATTATTTTGTGTGGTATGTTTTTATACTTATAGCTAAAATATAGTATTAGAGTGATTATAATAATCACTGCGGACGGCAGTTCGCGTTAGTGACGAAAGCAGCACGAAGGGTGCGAAAGGCGACTAACTATATATACAGCTAAGTTGGAAAATTTGCTACGACTGTCCGATCAGATCGAGTTATATACCGATCGAAAGGTTTAGTCCTAGCTTACAAAATGGCATACTAAAACTTTTTCTAATTCACCTGCGTCATGAGATACGGGGGTGTAAGTGGGAGGGGACAAATTTGTATGATCGCAGCTTGTGGAGCCGTTGGGGCTTTTTGGTAAAATTATCTATTTTTTTTAAATTCTTATCAAAAATACGCGTCGATTGATACCTCGATGACCCAAATCCGGTAACTGGTTCGAAAGATAAATAAATTTTTAGTGGACTTCTCAAAATGAAATGAAAAGTTAGTTTCTTTGATTGTCTGTTTGTCTGTTTGTATCAAAGCGCTTAAAAAGCTAAGATGTAATGATGGGGATTTATTCCTCTTTGAAAATCTAGAAATGTTTGTTTTACGACTTTTTCATTTTCCCGCTAGTTTAGCGGGAAAACGCCAAATCCCGCTAAAATTGAAACTCCAACCGTTTCCAAGCCATAGAAGCTACAGATATGTTTTATATATCATTGAAAATGTATGTTTAAGGGCTTTTATGCGTACCTTAAAACTTTTTTTCTAAAGTATTCAGGTAACATTTTACAGGTGATATAATGTTTTTAAGCTTACATTTTGGCGATTTTTGACAAAACGGCTCTAACGATTTCTGTTAAATTTTATTATATTGTAAAACGTACAATTTCGCGTTTTTTGGTATATCAAACATAAATTTTGGTCGAGGGGCTTGGAAGATATTACCTGTTCAGTGAATAAATACATTTTTCTATCGGTCGAAAATCACGTTTTAGTACGAAAAACTTTTTGGTTTTATGAGATAGCTCAACCAAACTGATACAATATGCATTTAACTTGGTTTTATATATTCTGACCAAAGTTGGCTCTAATCGAACCACTATATCATATAGCTGTCACAGCACCGATCGGGCAAAATCCAAGTCTTAGTATGAAAAACTTTTTTTTCATAGTAAGAAGGGGTCTCTGAAAACGCGAGTATGCTCTCAATGTATAAATGCGAAAGAGAGCAATACGGAGGTCTAGTTTTTCTTTATAATTAAAGAACAATTTTTTTTAAATATGAAATACGGAACAACTAAATTTATACATTTTACTATTTGCCTGCATTAATGATAAAGTTACAATGTCAAAGTAAAAAAGCAATTGCAAAGGGCCCCTGATACTCTACTGTAAAAGTCTAGTGACGAGGCTAGGATGTTTTCCTTGCTGACGAATAATGAGTTTAATCTAAAATTTTAAATAAAAATATAAATATAAAAAAAAAGCGAAAAGGGCATTCGGCACTGCGCAAAAGTAATTTATGTACAAAGAAGCTTACCCTTTTTTGCTCACAGTGCACAATGCCAATTTCGCTTTTTTTTATTAATTTATATTTTATTTAAAATTTTAGATTAAACTGAATTTTGTCTGTCCAAATTGATATGAAAATTTTTTAGCTAGAAATTGCTTCGTCACCAGATCTCACCGTGTAGTTATATAAGTGTCGCATGTAATAATTTGAAATGTATTATAATGTTTTGTTTGTTGTTGTACAATTTCTTTTGCTTGAATATAGGAAACTGGTTCTAATTTAGTTACGTTGTTGTTTACATAAACTGTTTGTGTGTAATCTAACATAGTGCTTGTAATTAATATTTCTTCTAATTGAAGTGAACAGTAAAATGCTTTTATTATATTGTCACCTTCTATTGTTATTTCTATTCTAGACAATTTTGATTTAAAATAGTTTTAGGTAAGTTCCATGTCAACATTATATTAGGCTCTACGTATTTAATTTCAAAGTTTTGTGTGTCTTTGAATATCTACATTCGGTTGATGCTTGATTTAATATTCCTGTAATGCATTTGTTCATAACTAGGTCTTTAGTTTTATCTGTGTAGCTTGGCTGTTTTGTAAGTAATATTTGTCATGGATAATTCAGTTAAAATGTTTTTGTTTTTGTCTGGAATAATGAAAATTCGAAAACTGGCGTATTAATAACTTCATGAGGAATAGGAAATTATCAAAATTTCTTTTGTTGTTTTAAGCCATGTTGAAGTTTTAATGTTTAAAATCTTTTCAGAATTCACGTGTGATAATGGACTATGTTTTAGTAATTTAGGGTTAAAATACCTAATCTTGTCAGTTGCATTCCTAGCTCTATATCTTCTATGTATTCTGTAAATTCTTGTAAGTTAAATGTTATTATTGCTAATTTTTCTTCTCCCTCATTAATTAAACTTAAAGTGTTTATAACTTCTATTCCTTTATTTACTGCATCTATTACTTGGTTTAATTCATTTGCTTGAACACTGTTTTCTGAAGGTTATTTATTTTTGTTTCTAATTCTACTTTATCTTCTTGATTTAATGTACCAAATAGATATTTGTAAAATGTTCCTACAAAATTAATTAGGCCTCTTTTATCCACGTTTTGCTAATCTAATACCGTTCATTTCTCTTTCTAATTTCTCTGTTAAATATTGAATTTGTGTTAATGTTTCAAATTTTTGCTTTGTTTTTTTAGATTATTGTATGTATCTTCAATTTTGTTAAATTAACAGTTAGTAGTGGTATTCGTAATTAATGGGTAGGTTTTAGTTCCTGTTGTGAATATAAGATATCCATTTTTGATTGAATCGGGTTTTATTTCTAAGCTTTGGCCATTAGTTTGTTGAGTCAAAATATTATTAAGAATAGTATTGGGAATAGTGGCTTCTGTTTTGAATTGTCATTTGATGTCGATCTGAAATTATCGTATTTGCTTTTGTTAATTTTTCTTTTCTTCTAAATTTAGATTTGTAATGTATAATTTTTCTGCCTCTATTTGTCTCTTCTGAAATGCTTCTCGTCTAATTGTTTTAGATTACTGTCTTCTTAAATGGGTTAGTTGATTTTGATCGTACTAAAGGTGATTGTCTATAGTTAGTGTCAATTTCGAAATCTTTACGTTTTTCGTTTAGTTTCTCTATTTGATTTGCTTTATTTAATAGAGTGTTATATTCTGGGTTCCTGCGTATATGAAAATGTCTGCTGGTGTTCTACCTGTGTAGTATTATGTTTAGTTTTGTGATTATATGTATAAAGTATTATTTCGAACCCAGTCAACTTATTTTCTGGATCTGATTCACTGTTTATAATTCTTAACTTTTCATTAACGGTTTTATGAAATCTTTCAACATCAGCAATGCCATTTTTTACTTGTAGTAATATTAATGTCTACTCCTCCGGATCTTAACCAGTTTGTAACGCTGAGCACATAAATGCTGAAATCTTTGTCTGCTTTTATTTCTTTTGGTTTACCCATTTCGTTAAATATTTTAAGTAACGCTCTTTTGCTCTTCTAGCCAATCTACTTACTTCGATAAGGGATGCGAATTTTGAATATATGTCTATACAAGATAAGAACTGTTTGTTGTCCACCATATAAAAATCTATACACATATTTTCTCTTAGGTTGAATGTTTCTGGAGTTAGTTCAAATGCTAGCTTTGTGTCTCTATGTTCTGTTTTGGCAATGTTACAAGTTTGACACTCGTTAATAATGTTTTGTATTAAATTCCTGGGTAGTAGTATTTTTCTTTAAAGTTTTTTTCAATACCCTGGGTAAATTATTTATGTGTTTTAACGATAAATTCTTTAAATTCTGCATAGGTTTGAATGTCTGTTAACATTTTATTTGATCTCATTACTTTTGTTAAATTATTTGGACTTATAATTTCTATGAAAGCGGTTTGAAATGTTAGGAAATCTACCCCGTTATGAAAGTATATAACGCTTTTCTTTTACATAGATATTCTTTTTATTAATTGTTTAGCTGTGAAGTGTCATTTCTTTTTGTACTTGATTTATGTTCTAGTCTTATGAAAATAGTGCAATATATTTACTTCATTATTGTTACTTTTAATGAATTCTATTTGTCTGTTGTAATAGTTAATTGGTCTTTCTGTTATTGAAATATAATTTTAATTGTCTTCTGTGCGCAGTTGCTGCTGTTGTACTGGGAATTTCTCCTAATAGATTCTCTTCTAGTTTAATTCTTGATAAAGCATCTGCGACATAGTTTTTTTTTCCTGGGACATACTTAATGTGATAATCAAATTCATATTGGTCTTATTTTCCATCGTTGTAATTTCACATTTGGTTCTAACATTGTTTTAACCAACTAAAGGTTTGTGGTCATGAGGATTTCATCTCCGAAAAGATATGATCTGAGTTATGGTATTCCAGACAATTGCTAAAAGTTATTTTCAATTGCTGAGTAGTTTATTCATGTTCGTTTATCAAAGTTGCGTAGCATATAGGTTTATATCTGAGATAGTACTGCTCCTATATTTTTTTTTATTTTTTCAAAAGCTGAAATGTAATCTTTATTCTTTACGTCAAAACCCGTTTTTCTTTAATTTCAATGTCATGGGTTTTACAATGTTTGCAAAGTTTGGAATAAATTTTCTATAGTAACCGCAAAGTCTCTAAAATGATTTGACTTTGTTGTTTTTGGTATTGAATATTTTGAACAGCATCAACTTTTATTGGGTTCGGTTTTATACCTTCAGTTGTTTACAATATGCCCAAGGAATTCAGTTTCTTTTCATAAATTCACATTTGTCTGGCTGTAATTTTAAATTGGTTCTGAGTTTTGAAAACTCTTTTCAATGACAATATGTGTTCTTCCAATGTAGTGGAATACACTATAATATCGTCCATATATAAACCAAACAATCTTTATAGATTAAATCTTTAAAAGATTATTCATGCAACGTTGAAAAGTTGCAGGAGCATTTTTAAGTCCAAAAGGCATACGAGTATACTCATAATGGCCGTTTTTTATTGAAAACGCGGTCTTTGGAATTGAATCAGAATCCATTTGAATCTGATGGATGCTTCTTTGCTAGATCAATGGTACCGAAATATTGACATCTTCCAAGTTTGTCTAATATATCATCCATTATCGGGATAGGGTATTTATCATCGATTGTGATTTCATTAAGGTTTCGATAGTCAATGACTATTCTAAACTTTTTGTTTTCCCGATGCATCACTTTTCTTTTGTACAATCCAAATTGGTGAGCAGTAAGGAGAATTGCGAATTATTCCCTGATTTATCATTTCTTTAATTTGTTTTTCACCTCCTCGTCATATGCTTGAGGGTATTTGTATGGTCGTTTGTAAATGGAATCTTCGTGTTTAGTTTGAATGACATGCTTAATTGTACTGGTGAAAGTCAAATTATCACTTTCTTTTTACTGTATGTCTCTAAACTCGAATAAGATTTTAGTTAATTTATTTTTTTTCTTCATTGAGATGTTTCTAACCTGTACTGATTACTTTCTTTTAGTTTATTTTCAATTGCGAAAATTAAAGGCTTATCTTCTGTAAGAGGTGGATCAAGGCAATCAATTGCGGTATCTTTTGTAAATGGTGGATCACGGCTATTAAATGCTGTATTGTCCTTTACAGAAGTCTTCATGATTATATCTCATGATAAATTGATACCCGCTCAAAATTACAACTTCTTCCCTGTAATTAATTGTTGCTTGACAGGCTTCGAGAGTTCTCTGCCTATTAATACATCGTAATTTTTTGAAAATTCGTGTATATAAAATTTTGGTGTGACGGACAGAGTTTGTTAGGGGCTAAAGAAATACTTTGAATTAAGTTGATATTTCCATTTATAGTATGAACTTCTAGTTTGCAAGTGGTAATGGGAATTCTAGAAAATTTTTCCTCATTAAATTAATAGAAGATCCTGTATCTATTACACCTGAGATGGTTATTCATAATTAATCGAATGAAGGGTTTCTTTTGATTTGGAGTCCGAGGCTGCTTGATGAAAAATTTTCAGCTGTATCCATTTTGTACTGACCACTATTACTTTCTCGTTGTCTTTTGACTGGTTGATTTGAAGTACCAGGGCTATTACTATTTGTTGGTAATTCATTGGATTACTAACTCTACCTTGATTGAGGTTCTGTTTGAATTCTTGATGCAATTGCTGATTGCTGCTCGCTTTTGCGGATTATTATTTTGATAATTAACATGCATATTTTGTGGATAAAAGCTTTGATATGCATTTCCATTATTCTCTGAAAATTATTACTGCCTGATGGGTACGAAGTATTATTGTTACCGTTTGATTTTGGTCGGTCCGAATAGTTATTTTCGTACAGTCCTTCTCTTTGTGCTACCTGTTTCAATTTTGTTACTGTTGTTATGTCATGTCTAGCAAGAGCCATAAATATTCTGTCTGGTAGTTTTCTTGAAATTACGTCTTTAACTGTGTAATTCATAGCATTTGTGTATAAAATTGTATTTGAAGGTATTCCTTCTAGCATTAACTTGTTTGATATTACAAAAGTCTTGTACTTAAGTCTTCGATAAACTTACGGACACTGCCATTATAATTTCAGTATAATCTACGTAAAAGTTCTTCATAGGCGTCTGTGTTTTGAATTCTCTGATGGGTATGTCTTAATCCTGTCAGTTTGTTGCTGCCGACATATAGATACACGTTGAGCTGCACCAGTCGTCGTATCTCAATGGCTCCATATAGGACACTGTGTTGTCGTACGTCTTGGGTTGGGTATAGTTGTAGAACATAATCGACTCTTCTTATGATAGCCAGCTCTACAGTTGTTCCATCGAAGGTTTGAATTTTTTGATTTGTCCAAGGGCTTGCTTCAGATGATGCTCTGATAGCTCCATTACTGGTGGTGGTACCATTTTGACTTTCTTTATTTTCTTTTTTTGGTTCGAAATGTGGCCTGATATTAGTTATCCTTTAGTGGTCACAAAACACAAAGTTAATTTTACGTTTAAATAAGCACAATCACTTTTGTTTTAGCCTAGGATATTAGTTATCCTTTAGTGGTTAAACTGATTTATTGTAACTTATTTACGCACAGTTCTTTAGCGGATGTGTATTAAATTAGTTTCACTTTATTGAAGTTTAACGTTATTTGACTTGGGATATCAGAACTTTAATAGTCTATTCAGTTGATCAATTTTGCAAAACACTTTAACACATCCTACCGGCTGCGCCAATAACTATGTTCAATCCGGTTTAGTTATAAAAAATAAACTTTATTTATAACACGAACAGGCTACTCGAGTTAGAGAATAAATCTAGACTAATCATAAAGTGTGTTGGCGACGCTTAGCAAACCTCGGCTGTGGGATCTTGGAGATGGAATCTGCTCTTAAGTAAACAGAGATTCATCTCTTGAGATGACGAACGTTTGGGTGCTAAGCAACAGCTTGATTTGTGCCGCTGACAATTCTGACCCTTAGTGTAGCTAGCGGATGTTTATGTTAACATTAGGTTCGTGGAGCTTGAAATGTTATTTTCACTGGCTCTTGTTGATATCTTATTACTTGATACGAGAATGTGCTTAGGCATACATAAGTGGGGTGTCGTATTAAATAATATATAATGTGTAGTGGATATGTCACTATATTATATATATTGATGTAATACATATATGTATATATATTTATCCTTTTTTTCTCTTGTTGGAAACGAATATTTCTTGGCCTTGGATTAGGGTGGTCCCAAAAATTTTATAGTTTAATTTTTTTTCCAGCCAACAAAAAAAATTATAGAATGTAAAATTTTCATCAATTTTTGCCGTGCCTTGTTTTGGATGCTCGTCTATTATACGATGAATTAGGGTGGTCACAAATTTATTATTTTTATTTTTGCAAAGAAAACAAATATTTTATTATGATTTTTTCCCAGGAAAATGTTATTTGTTATT